>NC_057795.1:426580969-426810335 GCF_018294505.1 Triticum aestivum | reverse complement strand
ACAAGTTGGCAAGCCTAAGGGAATCTTGCCACATTTTTTGTGTGTATGTCATGTGGGGCCAGTGTGGCTTGCCTAAGGTGTGGCTTGAACCAAACACTCACCTAAGTTAATCAAACTTGCCTAGCCTTACATTCCACCAAATTTTTCCACAAGTTGGCAAGCCTAAGGGAATCTTGCCACATTTTTTGTGTGTATGTCATGTGGGGCCAGTGTGGCTTGCCTAAGGTGTGGCTTGAACCAAACACTCACCTAAGTTAATCAAACTTGCCTAACCTTACATTCCACCAAATTTTGCCACATGTTAGAATCCAGAAAACTCCACATGTAGAAGCATAATGCACAAACCACCAGAATCTCATGTGTGCAATGCATGTGTACCTTCCTACTAGTACTAGTAGTAGTAAGAAACAAAATCCAGTTTTGGCATGAGCTCATACTGCGGGAGCACCACAAGGCCTGCCGCAGGAGTTACATTTTCCTCTCGGGGCCTACGGGACCGAACTTCAGTGGCTTAGTGCCCGGCCTATGAGTCAATGACATGTGGGCCTTAAATGCGGCTGGCCCACATGTCATTCTCATGGTGGCGGCATGGTTCGCGACTCACTCCTTCGAGATGAACCGGCCGTTGGTGGCGTGGCCATGGCGAGGGTACCACAGCTGGGCGTCGGGGCGTTACGAGGCATAGATGGCCACACCGGCGGGTACTACCTGTAGTACATAAGTACTCCAGCTGAGGATTGATGCCCGAGATGAAATGTGTCACAGCCGCTGGATGAAAATTCGATGGTGCGGTAGTACGGATCGGAGCACAGCTGCGGAGCAGGCAAACCGCGTCCAATCGGGTGTGTCTGTGGTAGAAAGTTGATGGTCGCTGCAGTTCAGCTGGCCCGCATGTCATGCACACAAAGGCAGAGGAGCGGTGGGGCCGAGAGGGATGAGGGGCATGAACAATCCTACCATTCTGTCACTGACATGTGGGACCCATAAGCGTGGGTCCCACCTGTCAGTGAAGGAAAGGCAGGGCAAGGTAGTGATAGCCACGTCAGAGGATCCATGTCCACGTCGGGGGACGTCATGCCGTGGATTGGAGCGGCGTCATGGGAATCGCGTGTGGGTGTGGCAGTGGTAAAAACAAGAAACGTGATGGTCGCCGTGGTTCAACTTCCATGGACAAGCTGCCGTGTCTGCTGACACATGTATATCAAAACTAGAGTGTTTATATTTCAAGCATGTGAACATGTATTATTCTACTAGTTTGGATCCATTGCAACACACGGGCCAGCACATTGGTAGTAGTAGTGTCCATCTCTATCTCTAGAGGCCTTCCCTCGTTCATCCTTTTCTCTCACAAGATAAACTACTCATACAAATGCATCTTTATGTTCCGTGGAACGCACGAGGATGTTTCCTTGGGGGTCTCTCCAGCACGGCGTGGCTGTAGTTGCAAGTTGACGCCCCTTGAGATGCCGACGTCGAGGGGCACTCAGATTTCCTCTGATGAGCAGGTAAGATGAGTTTGATCACGTAGTAAATGCATTCTAAAGACTACTTCCGTGTCCATTTCCTAATTCTCCCCCTGCCCACTGTTTCACAGGCTACGCTCGGTGCGAGTGGAGATTGGCTTGCATATGTACGGGAGGGTACCAACATCAATTTGCGCTACAACGGTGACACCATTCCCGTAGAACCTTTGTCTAACATTGGGATCAGCCATGCAACGGGCCACCGCATGAATTGGTACGATGGAACCACGGTGAGATTGAATAAAAGATAGCACGAACCTTGCACATGGCAGTCAAAGGTGGACCATGCTATCTGCGGCCGATTTTTTGCCGTACGAGTAGGAAGACGCTGTGCTCCTTTCTAACCGCATCTTCGCGGTCACAAACCAGGGGACCTATTTTGCATGGGACACATTCTACGATATACTCCCTCTCTCCCAATTTATTTGTTTTGAATCTTTTTGTTTTATAAGTTTCAAATTCAAATTTAGAGCTCCCCATTAGATGTTGAGATTACAATGTCCATTAAATCGTTGCGTGCATGTATAGTAAAGAAACAAATCTCGAGTTTGGCACGAGTTCGTGCTGCGGGAGCACCACAAGCCCTGGCGCAGGAGTTACATTTCCCTCTTAGGGCCGTCGGGACTGAGCTTCAGCGCCTTACTACACCTACCTTTGAGTCAATAACATGTGGACCCGATAGGTGACTGGTCCACATGTAATGCTCCCGAAGGCAGAGGGGCAGTGGGGCCAAGAGGGGTGAGCCGCAGGTCGGGGGACGTGTGTTTTCATGGATTCGAGCGGCGTCGTGGTAATCGCGGGTGGCTGTGGTAGAAACTTGATGCTCGCCGCATTTTAGGTGGCCCACATGTCATGCACACAAAGGCAGAGGGGCGGTGCGGCCGAGAGGGGTGAGGCGCACGTCGGGGGGTGTGGTGCCGTGGGTTGGAGAGGCGTTGTGGGAATCACGAGATGAAACGTGATGGTTGCCGTAGTTGAACTTCCATGGACAAGCTGTCATGTCTATGGACACATGCACTGTATACCGATCATTGGAAGGAGTAGCAGAGAAAGCTATATATGTGGATAAATAATTCCTTATAGTCAAGCGGACCCATGCTACTACTCTGTTCCAAAGACATGCACACCATCAGAATAGTCCATCTATATCAATATACACCGAGAGGGAATAATTTTTTTTACAAGAGAGGAAATAGTTCATCCATCCATAATGCCCTCCTGCTGGTGCATCGTTTTCTTCTTCTTCTTCTTCTTCTTCTTCTTCTTCTTCTTCTTCTTCTTCTTCTTCTTCTTCTTCTTCTTCTTCTTCTTCTTCTTCTTCTTCTTCTTCTTCTTCTTCTTCTTCTTCTTCTTCTTCTTCTTCTTCTTCTTCTTCTTCTTCTTCTTCTTCTTCTTCTTCTTCTTCTTCTTCTTCTTCTTCTTCTTCTTCTTCTTCTTCTTCTTCTTCTTCTTCTTCTTCTTCTTCTTGTTCTCATTCTCTGTGGGAGACGGCTTCGCAACAAGCTCTTTGGACCTTGCAGCTATCTTGAAACTCACACGGGCATCGAGGGCAGCATATTTTATCCGCTCGTAAGTCAAGGGATAATTCTCCCATCCAGATGACCTTAATGCCACCGCCTCGTCACCCTTCTGAAGATTTGTACCGAGCACAAAATTTGTTACGTCGAATAGGGATGGTGTCTGTTTAGCACAATCTTCTACAGGAATTTTGATTCTGGTTTGTAGGTCAGTGATGCTTTTCAAATCAAGGTTGTACGGCTCCAGCTTCTGTTTGACCCCTTCGATGGCTGCCCCACAGAAGTATACGTCCTCCCGAGACAAGAAATCGTGAAGCTCACCTGGTATGGAGGGCGAGTGTATGATGTGGTACATCAAAACATCATCTTCGAGGCATAGCTGAAGGACGGCGGCGCGCTGGATCTTCCCAGAGGCACGCTCCGTGTACTCTGCATCGAGACCGATGACCCTCGTCTCTACCTTTTTGAGGGAGTTGGATACATTGTTAATCCACTGCCAAACAACCCTTGGGTGGACGGTGATGGTGGCAACTATGCGCATCGAGCCTTCGACGAGGACATGTTGGACGCTAAAAACCTGCATCTCGATCTCTTTCGCCATTTGGAACCGCTGGAATGGAGGGCTATGGTTTGGAGAATTAGGATTAGATGTCTTGTCTAACTGAAGTAGTAGATGATTATTTGAAGAGGTTAAAACAATGTGAACGCAGTGGGCTTTGGATGCAAATGAAGACGAAGGGGAGGTGAAGAAGCTGAGACGAATCGGTTCCCGATGGTGAAGTAAATGGGAGAAGTGGCGTGCAGGCAGTTGATTAGACGGCTAGGTAGACTAAACGAAAAGGCTAGCAGGTAGACTGAGGAGTCGTACCTATTCGTGTACGTGCCCATCCTTCCTGATAGGTGGGACCTATGCAAACAGATAAAAAAATGTGTCGTAGCTTTTTTTTAGCCCGTGAGTGGGAGACACAACATTCTCTGGTTAAGGAATACTCCCTTCATTTAGGTGAGTATAAGTCATGTTATGAAAATCAGGTTTCCCCAAAACCTTTAGGCGTGGAGCATTAACTTCCTGCTCGATCCCCTCCCAGCCTCGTTAGCCAGCATTCTCTTCCTGCTGCCGTGTTCTACCTTTCCATTTTTCCTCTTCTCAAGTGTGGAACGATCTGCATGCAATCCTTGATGCACCAGAATGACCACTACATGCATCGCGTCAGGGCGTTGATTGGGCATGCACGAGAATTTGGTTCTGCTCGCAATATGGATGATACCTGAACGATGAAGTGAACAGGCATGCTAGCACGGGAGACCTATTTCCGCTATACAATACTGGAGTACTCATGTTCCTACTACTAGTAGTAGTATTACAACTGTGGTACACTTGATGGTCAAAATACTATTCATCCAGTCCTCACAGTGAAGTGACAACACCATGCGCCTGACACTAGTCCAGGCGAGGCGGCGTGTTCGGGTTACCAAAGTCAGCTTCACCCTGTGCACTGTGCAGTCTGTCACCGCCGCTGTACATCACATTGGCGCCTCGCCTCGTCTCCCTCTCCGCTCCCATAGCACCACTCCATCTCCATCTCCTTCTCCGTCTCCGTCTCTGTCTCCATCTCACTATGCCCCCGTGTACCGTCGCCTCACTCGCCTCCCCCAGTACCACTATTCCCTCGCTAGCCGCTCCAGCACCGACATCCTTCTCCCCCGTAAATCAAGCCCCCTTCCAAACTCCACCATGGCCGAACGCAAACCATGCAGCATCCATATGAGCCGCGATTGGAGTAATCTCCCTAGTGACATCCTCGACCTCTATTGTTCGTGTATGGATATGTTGACCGCCCTGCGGCTGGCTGCATGCTCGAGGGACATGCACACGACCATCGTCGAAGCAAGGCCTAAGATTTTCAAGACACCCTCCTTGCTGCTATCTGGTCTTGCGAGATCGGCTCACCATGATACGGAGGCGTGCATGATGCCCCTCGACTTCAATCCGATCTCCATTAGCCGAAACTTCTTTGCAGGTATGTAGTGTGTCGCCGTACATCATTTCCCTCGACATTGATCCGATCACCATCGCCCGAAACTTCTTGGCAGGTATGTACTGGGTCGGCATGAACTCCCACTGGATGGCTGCCTTCAGAGAAGACGGTAAAAAGTTGGTGCTCGTGAACTTCCAGACCTCCAGGAGATTATCCTTCCTCCGTTGGATTATATAGAGTATTACCATCGCGGTCCAACTCATCTAGATTACCACGTCAGTTGGACGGACCTTGTTTTGTAGAAGATTGTAATCTGCCAAGTGCCCACACGACATGCGAATTACGCAGACTTCAAGCTAATTGCCTTGTTCGACCACGGACTCGCCTATCTTTGCGCCGGTGCCTTCTTTAGCTGGAGAGAACCCAACTCATAGTGGATCATCGTCAAAGCTGATACACACTTCTGTGATGCTATTGAACACAATGGCATCATCTATGCGATCAACAAAGCAGATGGCACCATGTATTGCTGGGACAGCGCGTGTAAGTTGCTTCCGTCTCATGTTAATGATGACGCCATGACACTGTTTGAACTTTTTGTGATGATTGGTATATCCCTGTTTGAGCAGAATTTGAGTAGAACTATGGTAATATATTAGAGACATCGTAAATCAGCTATATTTGGAATGAGTTAATTCATGCGATTGTGACCATGTCATTACAACCAATTTGTACCCTGAATAATCAAACGGTTAGGAATATATGGATATTATCCTTATTTTACAGTAATCTACATACTACTACTAAATATGAGTGTGTATCAATGGCCATGTTAGTTTCATCATTTTCATGATGTAGAAACATGCACCACACTGTTGGTTTCATTTAACCATACATTAGGGAAGTAAATGTGCATATGGAGAACTCTATATTTGGAAGTAGTGAAATCCTGCAATGCTTACCATGTGTACATACCTATATTCGCCCTTCAGCAATCAATGACTAGAATAATATCCTCACAAAATTTTTGCCCACAGAACACGAGTATATAACAATGCATGGTCTGTTAGTTACCTTGAGGAATTTGTTTGTGAGGACAGAACATGATAACATAATATGCATGACATGGTAGTTTCCTGTGAAGAATCGATTGCGAGATAACATGAGTATAACCATGCATGGCACTTCTATATTTTCGAACCCAGTATACATTTCCTTGTATTTTCCTCCCAGTTCCAACAGGGACATATCAATGCTGTTTCTTGCATTATCCTACTCATACTCTGAACAATGCTGATCTTACATTAACAATGCCTGTCCTTTTTATATGATACAGTGTCCCTATAGTTACTGCCCTTTGTAATTACACCACCTTTGCCAAAAACAGGGAAGCACAACTGGTTCCTCGCTCGATCAGATGACGGCAAAAGACTGATGATCATTCGGACACATGAGCCGGAAAAGTTATATTGCAAAAACCCCACTGTATACAAGCACCGTGTAATAAGTGAGTATCCGGACAGTGGCTGTTACGTCTATGAGCAGGATACCAGCTTGTTGGGGCCTTTAGGATTTTTTAGTTGGAGGCGGGTAAACAGTCTTCACCCTCATTGTTTCTCGGACTCAATTATCCGATTAACCAGGAGATCACCGTTGGCAAGGACCTTGATGGCAGAGAGGCTCTGTTTGCTATGGAAAACTGTGTCTACACAGCGAGCCCTAGGAGTTCAGGAGCATACTCCCCTGATTGTCAATGATACAGCCTGCAGCAAAAAGAAGGTGAGAATGACAAAGGCATCCAGATTAACTTTGATCCTTGGATGTCTCAATTACGACAGGCGGTGATGTGGTTCAAGCCTTCAGGTTGATAGGTAATTGGGCTATTGCATCGAAAGGGTGGAGTACTGGTGTCTCTGGATCACTGGTCGCTGAAGCGGGGCTGCAAATTATGATGGTGTTGGATCATCTCTTCGAATGACTTTGTTGTCTTTGCTGCTGGTTCTGGATGGGTAGTTCTTTCTTTTGTTATGCATATTCCTTGTCATTTGGTCATCCTCGTCTATGTCACTCTTTCTATGTAATAGTTGCTTCTGTTTAGAATGTCATTCTCGTCTGGATCACGAGAGCCTGAGCACTGCAGATGGGTACATTTTGGTGGTGTAGCAAGACTTCTTATGAACTATCATGTCTTGCAGTTTATGTCAGTAGTAGTCACTAGTCAGTGTTTGAATGTTGTATATATCGTTGTTTCGAACTGTTTATTGTCTCGAACTACTGGTGGGCTAAATGAGGGCATCACCATTCTCAAGTGTTCAGAGTATATCTCCTTTTTTCAATTTATATAATTTGAGCTCACTGTCTTTTCGATGATGTACACTTGTTTGGGACAGTGAGGTGTCGTTGAATATGGGCCGAGTAGTAACGCAATGCCCAAACAGGTTAATTATGACTCTCGGGCCGGGCTCTCAAAAGATCCAGAAAAAAGGCCGGGCTCTCCAAAAAACAAAGAATAAGGACTCTTAGGCCGACATGTGGGCGCCACTGGTGTTTTCGTGCGCTTGCGCACCGAGAGCATATTGGCGCGTGCTCGAAATTCATGCTACCTTTTCATCCCCAGTCTCCCACCCCTCCCCCACCTCTAGAATCTCGATTCCTACTCCAGTTCCCCCAAATCCCCCTCCTGTACTCCCTGTACTCAAGCGCACTATCATGTCGCCGGTCAACGCGGATCTCCAAGCCGGAGATCTTGAGGTCCGTCCTGCCTTCAGTCGCTGCGTGCTGTCGCTCAACAGTGGCATGGTGGCGCTAGACGACCAATTTTCCGGCAAAGTGCTGATGGTAACCATCACGCGACCGGCCTCCCGTTTCGCCGGACGACCTTGTCAAAGCTCTTGGCTTTGTGCACGGCATCCAAATAAGTGACTTGCTCGTCGAAGTCTGTCCGCCACCGGTTGATTTCTTTGTCAGGTTCCGAACAACTTTCAACTGCAGTCGTGTGTTCGAATCTTCCCGGTGTTTGTTCTGCGATGGCGCGCTGGTGAGCTTTGATCGGTGGCACCCAGGATGGGGCTCGGTGCCCTCTGAGCTTGAGTTTTTAACAAAGCTTACCTTCCACGGCATGCCTCGACGTGCTTGGGACAGCGAGTCCATGAACGAGCTTATCAACGACCTTGGAGGCGAGCTCGTAAGTATGTTTGTTCCTCCGGACAGCTGGGCTCTGACGGTTATGGCATGGATGAAGAAGCCGTCCACCATACTGAAGGTGATTGGTGTTGAGATACCGGTGCAGGAACCGGGGTTGTACTATTCTTCGCCACCAAGGCCGCCATGGACCACGTTAGGGATGTACCTGTATCGAGTGTTCGTGCATGTCGAAGAAGTGGTCAATCCATCAATCGAAGTCCTGCCGCTCTCGCTGGTGCCAGGGTCCATCGACGACGTCCATTACAGGAGTCAACGTCAGACTTTCCCTGTGTTGCTCGGAATGATGGATGGCACATGGCCTACTCCATCGCGTGGCGGAGGCCACTGCTTCTTTGGGAGAAGAGGCAGGGCTGGCTGCCTGGATGTGCTCTAATTTGAGGTAACAACTGAATCTTGTTAGATAGTACTAGTTAAATCCGAGCTATGGGTCTGAAGCACTGATATGCCAGTACATTTGATTGTGACCTGTTCTAATTTTGTACCTGAACCTTTTTTAGAAAGGGCTGTACGTCAACTTAATGTGCTAGCAGAACTTATTATGTTGTCTGTCTGTTTTCTTTGCACAACATTCAAGATATTTCCCCGTCATTTATAAAGACGATGAACCATTATGTACGACTTTGTTGGTTTCAACATAGCCCTTCCCGTAGCGATCCACTGCTTCCATCCTGATTGTACCGCCTGCGTGAAATTTTTGTATGCAAGTTCAATGTGCTATGATGTTCTATATGATTGTGTCAACTACATAAGTTTTTACTGAGCATCAGCAATGCATATGGCTGAAAGATGTATTTACGAGCATCGACCGATGGGTCTCTCTCTCTCTCTCTCTCTCTCTCTCACACACACACACACACACACACACACATGCACACAGACGCGCACACACATAAGTGGGACCCATTGAATTATTTATTTGCTTGTGACAGCTTTTAATTAGGTTCCACTCTAATCTAACTTTTTTCTTAAGTTATTAATTGAGCTCAGTGACTTCAAAAAGTTGTACAGAAGCCTTGTTTGGGCCTTTCCGGCGTCCCTGAATGTGGGCTGAGTAACCATGTTAGGTTGTACTGTACTACACATGCCTTTTTTTTCAACATCAGCAATGCAACTAGGCCGACAGTTGTACACAATATCCGGGTCAACTTGTTATCCGCCCCGCTGGGGCTGCAAAGTTTCCTAGGAGGTATGCATTAGGCTTAACAAGAAAATGGACTTTAAGAAATAATAAATGAGATGTAATTATAATAACTGGGCAATTACTATGCACCAAACAAGTAATTAGTTTGAAAAATATATTATTTTTGGAATTTAGAAATTTTAATTTCATTACTTGTTGCGCGCGTAATATTTCGTTGGATTTTAACATGATACAACTTTATTTTGAAATTATATTTAACCTCACTAGAAATTTCGGATAAAAATATTTCGGATCCCATCAAAATGTGGGAATTTTTTTGAATTCTGTTTTGAGTGGTTGTTTGAAATTATTAATCATTGTCCTACCTAGAAGTTGGGCTGTACTTTTAACAAACCCGTAAATGGGCTGTAGTAAATTCCATTAGAATTGAAAAATGGGCTGTACATTCTTACAAATCGCAAATGGGCTATATGTTCTCTGCCAAATCCGAGTTGTGGCCTACTAAGTTGACGCGTACCAAGGGCTTTGTCAACTTAGCCAATATAAACGATTGTAGCTGCAATGATCGTACGATGTCCATCCAACGGCCGTAGTGCTTCTTTAACCTCTGGTCTTCTTGCTCCAGCCGCCCAAAGCAGCGCCGGTCGTGTCGCATGCTCCTGCCTCCCGTGGCCGGCTGTGATGCCGTGGAGGCCTCACCGCTCCGTACTACTCCCACCGCTGGCCAGGCCATCCCTCTACTCACCCACACCCCCTGTTATTCTGCGGCGACGGCAGCCGAACCAGTGAACCCTCGTACTCCTCTCCGCGTGGGCTACCACTGCTGCGTCTTCCCCGGCTCCACGTCATCCCCTTCCTAGGCCTCGCCGTCGTCCAGACCACCGCCCTGGTGCTCTCGGCGCGGCGTGGTCAACGTGGTCAACGACCGACTTCCATCGGAAGAGTACTGTACATGGAGAGGCTAACAGCTGGGTCCAGGCGGCCGTAAGGAAGTGCCTCCTTATTACGCGGAAAATAATTATTCCTCCACCTGACAGTAGGGACCCACCGGACGGGTCACCAATATTTCGTGAAAAAAACGTTTCCCCTTGACTGTTGGGACCCACAGGACAGACCACCGTATTTCGTGAAAAAAACGTCCCCCCCCCGGTGTCAGCTCGGACCCACCGGAAGTGCCTCCTTATTACGCACAAAAAAATGAATACCCCCCTGCTAGCTGGGACCAACCTTGGTGGGAGGCTGACTTGTGGGCCTACTAAGTTGACTGGGACGGAGGCCTTTGTCAACTTTAGTCAATATATGAACGATTCTAGCTCCAGTGACCGTACGATGTCCATCCAACGGTCGTAGTGCTTCTTCAACCTCTGGTCTTCTTGCTCCTACCGCCCAAAGCAGCGCCGGTCGTGTCGCCTGCTCCTGCCGCCCGTGGCCGGCTGTGATGCTGCGGAGGCCTCACCGCCCCCTACTACTCCCACCGCTAGCCAGGCCATCCCTCTATGCACCCACACCCCCTGTTATTAAGCGGCGACGGTAGCCTCACACCGCAGCCGAACGAGTGAACGCTCATACTCCTCTACGCGTGGGCATCCACTACCGCGTCTTCCCTGGCTCTGCGTCGTCCCCTTCCTAGGCCTCGCTGTCGTCCACCGCCCTGGTGCTCTCGAGGCGGCGTGGTCAACATGGTCAAGGAATGGCTTCCATCGGACGTGGACTGTACGTGGAGAGGCTGACAGCTGGGTCCACGACCGCAGCAAGGAAGTGCCTCCTTATTACACGCAAAATAATTATTCCTCCACCTGACAGCGGGGACCCACCGGACAGGCCACCGTATTTAGCGGAAAAATGTTTCGCCCTAACTGCTGGGACCCACCAGCTACATCATCGCACACAAGGAAGTGCGTCCGGGCAAAAAAAAAACGATTCGCCCCCCTGACTGCTTGGACCCACCAGCTACATCTTCGCATGCAAGGAAGTGCCTGACAGTCGGGACCCACCTGGTCGAAGCGTACATAGCATTGTCATTCTGGTCGCGAACGTGTACGTACATACTGGTGGATGTAGAGGCGCGCACGTGTCGTAGTAGAGGCGCGCACGTAGCATGTACACGTACGTACATCGACGAGGGTGCAAGAAAGAAAATACGACCACGTACATACATACGTGCAGGGTCTCTAACGCCTATCACACATACGTACATGGTTGGGTCGGAACGGAGAAACATCATCGTCGTCGTGTTCATGGGGAGCCAACCGGCTGGGTCGGAACAGAATGCGTGGTCGTGTTTATCGGGAGGGCTTGGACGGAACAGGCGATGGAAACGAGGCCTGGCGTACCACACAACGAAGGAAACGACCTTGTGTTCGACTGGCCACGTTCGAAACGGGGTCATGTTGATCGGGAGGGGCCTGGCGTACCGCAAAACGGAGGAAACTGACCTCCTACGGTCGAAACGGGGGCCCTGTTGATCGGGAGGGGTGTGGCATACCGCAAAATGGACGAAACAGACTTGTGTTGGAGCGCTACGGTCGAAACGGGGGTCATGTTCATCGGGAGGGGTGTGGCGTACCGCAAAACGGATGAAACGGACTTGTGTTGGAGTGCTACGGTCGAAACGGGAGGGGGGGGAGGGGTGTGGCGTACCGCAAAATGGGACTCCATGGGATACTGTTCATCTCCACCGTCGACCTCCTCCAGCCTCCACGGGCTCAAGTTCATCCAGCCTCCACCGCGCGCTACTCCACCGGGTACTGTTCAACCACCCCTCCACGGGCACCCCTCCACCGTCTACTGTTCATCCAGCCCTCCACACCACGGGGTCCTGTTCAACCACCCCTCCACGGCCACCCCTCCACCGTCCACTGTTCATCCAGCCCTCCACACCACGGGTTCCTGTTCATCCAGAGGCAACGCCACCGCTCACTATTCATCCACCCCCCACAACGCTCACTGTTCATCCCAGAGGCAACATCGATCGGCTTCAGTTAGCAGCAGTAGTGAAGGAATCGCTCCATCGGGTTCAGTTAACAGCCATCGATCGATCGCTCGGGTTCAGTAACGCGTAGCCTGCAGTGCAATCGCTCGGGTTCAGTTAGAGCCCAACGCCTCGCTCTGCTTCAGTTAGAGCCAATGCCTCGCACACACGCGCGTACGTATGAGAGAAACACACATCGCTCCGCCCCCGACCTCCCACCGTAACTGGCAACTCCCCAAAAGTTTCCTCCCCCTCGCTTCTACCATGGTTTTTTCCGTCATGGACGGCCCAAAGAATGTCATGCAGCTGCGTCTCCCGCCCGCCCAGGATGAAAAGCCCATTTTCTGTCATGATTTTTTGTCATAGAAGTAGGAGCCCACCACATCTATGATGATACCGGGTTTTGTCACAATTATCGTCATAGAAGTATCATATGTATGACAATTTTTTTTTCGTTTGGCCCAAAATGTCACAGATGTGTCTTTTTTTGCAGTGACTCTAGCTAGGCAAGCTTGCCCAAACGCTGGCCCGAACTAGGTATCCACACATCACCCCCTTGTGCACTGTTCCCACGATGTTTGGATATCCTTTCACTGCTCTCTTAGCTTACACGCCTATGCAACTCTGACTTTAACTCTTATTTCTTCTGGAGATATCATCTGAAACAAGCAAATCCATTTTTTAGCAAAGCATGACGGCGCTACGGGATCTGGTACACATCCTGCACACCCGTATAACCTTGTAAGTATCTGTCCTCCGGTACAACATCAAGGTCGACTCCTCTTATTTGATCAACCATTTGCCATGTCAAAAATGCAGAGGGGGATGCAAGGAGCACACGGCCTGCACATCCAAGAAAGTGGTAACATGGACTTGTACATGGAACATCCCAAGCGCAAACAGAGCTGCAGTGAGCTTGTACAACGAGCTAGTGTAAGTCCCTGCATTTCATTTAATTCGTACTGGCATTCGTGTATGATTTGTGTGCAGTGGCGGACCCATGAATTCAAGTTACCAGGGGCGAACATTTAACTTAAAAAGTACGAAGGCACTTGCACTCCGGAAATCAACATAACTTGAGAAATGTGAAGCTACATGCACTTTGAACACCAGCTATTGATCCAAAGTAGTTCAGATTATAAACACTAGATGATGCAAGCACCAAAAAGCACAAAATGCAACATGGTGTACAAGGACTACAAACATGGTCTGTACCTACTTGAATTATTCGTTCTCTGGCTGAAAATTTCGAAGTGTAATTGCACCTATAACTAGTGTGCAAACGGCATATCAATATATCTATCCTGCACAAGTATGCCAATAGTTTCAAACAACAGATTAGAAAAGTATTTATGCTATGTTGTCATGATATGGGGACTTTCTAGTAGATGGCCTCAACGTTTCCTCAAGCTATGAAAATGCACTATAATTTGCTTGTCATCAATGCGTGCAAATCTCTGTCTCTCTCAACTTAGAGGATCATCATTAGACACTAAATCCTTCAATGAGCTTGCAAAATGCTTGCATTAGATCCCCCATTAGACACTATATGTTCATCACCAGGAGCATGTAAAATGTTTGCATCAAATCCTTCATTAGCAGTCTGTTTATTAGACACGTCAGGCTCAAGAACAACATGAGCTTGTATGTTTGCATCGGAAACTTGATTAGATACATCAGATTCAGCCAGTTCAGTATTGATTGGGGGAGTTATAAAATAAGTAGAAATTGGTTTCATTTTCTCATAGATTCCCTACATACAAGCAGTTTTACAACACCGTCAGGTTTAACTATTGGCCAGAAATTGAAGAGTTGAATTAGATATAATCAGGGATGTGATGTACCTACTCGTTGCGCATGCTACTCTTGCAAGCTGCGACTGTCCGTTTGCGCAATCTCGAAGCCATGCCTGTGCTGCCAGTGCTGCCTCCCACGCAGGCTACACCCAGGGTTGGATCTTCATCTTCTTGTCCTTCCGTTCGCTTGAAGCCCGGCGTCCGCCCTCCAACGAGGGCACGAGGAAGTGCTGTGTTGGTTTGTCCAGCGGCGGCTAGGTTAGGAGCGAACCAGACTGGAGGATGGAGTGAATGAATTGGGATTTTTCCTACTGTCGGTCGATATGGGAGGCGCTCGTTTGGGCCGCGAGCCTGCTATAGGACCTGCCTTGCACTTATGTTATTGGCCCATCCAAATTGAAACATTTTTCTTCATTTTTTACATTGCCTGCTCATGTGTTCGGACGAACAAAACTATCCTGGGCCAACCTGGACGACTCAAACTAGGTGCACACTTTCCAGCCACCTAAGGCGGCCGCCCATACCAGCCCCTATGGTGGCATCGCCCCTTTTTGCGTGTATGATTGGGTAGTGAAAAATATTCCAGTGACACTTTTGATTTACCCACAGAATGGTTGAATTGCTTGTTTCTATGAACTAAGTTCGCCAATAATGTGAAGGATGCCACTCTTTTCATCCTATTGTAGATTGCTTAGATCTCGATATGCCAAAAGTAATCGCATGAAATATACAGTAAAAGCCTGTGTGATTTGTGTGGCTACAACTAGTCTGACTACACGTCCTCATATAACATATCAAGGACGCACCATCTTACCAGATTAACCATTCGACTTACCAATGCAGTGTGGGAAGAAAGAAGTATTGGGACTGCGTATCCAAGCAATTGATGCCATGGACTCCTTCGTACAACCTTGTAAGCGAAAAAGAAGTTACAGTGTGCCTGTACAAAGAACTAGCATAAGTTCAGTTACCTGCTTCTCGGAATTTTAGTTAGCCACTTATTGCAAAATTGTTCAATTATGTTGCTTGGCTTAATATAGTTTGCTACTGATTATATAATGCCACAGCCTGTTAATCCTATTGTAGACTGCGCCTATCTATGTGTTTGATACTTACTCTTAAGAATTACCTGTTTGCCTTAACTTAAATAGCTACTTGTTTGTTTAACTGCTTTGCTGCTGCAATAGCGGGTTACAATGATGTTAATAACTACTTTTCAGCATCCAATTGGAACTCTTTAATTCCTTGTTTGTTTAACTAGTTTGCTGTTATAACTCCCAGTTGAGATGTTTTGCTAACTTCAACTTTTCTGAATCCAATCGGAACTTTAATGGCAAAACAGGTTAGCCCAAGATCAAAGAGCAAGGTCCCCATGGACGTTGCGACATCCCACAACAGTGACACCGGCCCAATCATGCATTATGAATTGCCAACTGCTGATGCTCTAGAGGCTAAACTAGTGGTAGAAAGAGATTCTGCTTTTGCACTTAGAGATGAAGTTGACATGTTGAGGAAGCAAACAACACAATCACAAGCAGTAATCAAGACAACCATTAAATATTTGGTGGATTTCAAAATGAAGCAAGCTGAGACTGACCACATTGTTAAGGTCCTGAAGGAAAAAAGGAAATTAAATTCGCACTTGGTAAATAATAGGTGAAATGTTCTTTCCATCGTTGAATAACCTTTGTGTTGTTTGTTCATGTAATCAATCAAACCATTTGTTTTAGAGATCATGTAATAATTGTTTTTTGTTTTTGGTTTTTTGGGTTGTAATTTTATTTGAGCACAAGTTTGTATTAATTGATAAGACTCGGAGACATTTCATTTGGATTGCTGTGCCAGACCTACAAATATGCCAATCGGGCTGAATGTGCATTCATCAATAATAGTAGTATAGATGGACCATAAGGGGCACGCATCGGAAAGGGCCAAGATGCTGGCTAAAAAAAGGATGTTGTTGTAGAAAAAAGAAGTACAGTGGCCTGGCTTATGTATGTTAGTTGATATTATTGATCCATATACTCTATAAGTGTTTATATGTCTATTAGTTCTGTACATTCTTGGTTGATTGACTCGGTATTTGAATCTTGATACATCGTTTGTGTACATATCTAAATGGGAGTACACATTATGCTGCGTGTGACATTTGAGTTGGACATGAAGTGTTCCAAATATTCGAATTCACCTTAAACTGGATTCTAGCTTCTGAATTTGAGTATCTTCATTTGTAAACCATATTCATATATGACAGTGGAATACATCTTTGTCGTCCTTTTGAAGATATATAAAAACACATATAATGATTTATAATGATTCATATAGGAATACAAAATGGATTCGAATTTAGTTGCTAGGGTAAACGTGGATGCTTATTGTCCCAAAATTCAAAAGAAGCGGCAAAATGTCCACTCCCACGTCGGCTGCCCGAAGTCAAGTGTTTGGGAGATGGAAATTACTGTCTACCCATTACACGGACAATCCATCGACTCGATTTCCACTGCTCTAAATAGGGGTAGGTTAGTAACTTCAATTAGACGTGACACGACCGCCTCTGAGCCCATTCCGACACGGTGGGCGTCAAACATGGGCGGAAAAACACATTTGATTCAAGCTCGTCCGAAAGACCTCTGTTTCTCCCTCCATTCCCCATTCATACATGGTGGGCGGCAGAACAAACTCGACTTGGCCGAAATCGATGCAGGAAAATATTTTCAATAGGGGAAGGTTTGTAACTTCACTCAGACGTGACACAACCACCCTACCTGTCAGCCCCGTTCATACACCGTGGGCACCAACCATGGGCGCCAACCACCCTCTCCTCGCCCAAAATCGCTCTGGGCAAATATTGGCGAGATGCGAGATTACCATCCTATCCCCAACCGACAAGATGTCCAAATTTTAAATGGGGGCTAAGTTCGTAACTTTCCCATATTTCAGACAGGCGCGTCCCAAAAACATGGTTCCCTGTATGTCTCTCTCCATTTTCCCATTCATACACCATCCGTGCTAGAACACCATCCCCACACCAGCCTCCAGCCGCCAACCCATCCATCACCGCCGTCCTCCACCACATCCATCGCCATCGTCCTCCACCATGCCAGAGCGCCTACCAAGACCGCGTCGTCCACTGCTAGAGATGGATGTTTCTCATCCATGGTGACGGACCAATATCCTTGCATCGCGTCCTCTCGCTTCATCGGTGCCATCGTACTCTTTGCCGGGGCCGCTCACACGACCTTCTCTTCCACCGCAACGCGACTTATCCCCCGATGCACCTGTCTACCATCGCAGATCTGCTTCAACGCCACCAACAGTCGTCGCACCCCCGATGCCTACATGACGCCGCAAGAGAGGTGGTACTTCATATCTCCTCAACTTTTTGATCTCAACCAGAAAATAGATCTTAACTTGGTTACTCTACTTTCTTTTCAGCTCTTAGAATTTAGTTCTTAGTTCGAAGCAAACAATGGATGCTAAATATCCTTTCTCCGGTTTGCATCTTCAAATCTGCCATGGCACAGTCACAATACGGTTTAATTGATCATGATTAGGGTTTAATTGATCATGTTGGTTCCGTGGTGGTTTCTTTAATAGAAATCGGAGGGGAAACCCTCTTTTGCTACAACAAATATGAGAGTTTCCCCCTTTTATGATCACTATACGATCAAAATACATGCTTCGTGTCGTAATAACACTGCTCCACCCATCAAGCTAAACAAGCTTAGTTGTTCAAATACGAATATGATATTATTAAAATAGAGTTGTTTAATTGGTCAGCTAAATGTTCTAAATTTGTTTCGAAAATGCATGTTCGCCGCTCTGGTGTGTATCTCTACAGGGTGCCCACGGTGGGCCGGCCCACCCTGGGATTTTGGGTCGTCCCAGGCCCCGATTCCCCTTTGTTCTACTGCGCGCTTTCGATCTCTACTCGCCCCGAGCCGCCTGCCTCGCCGGCGACTTGCCGTCCCCGGACGGCATGACTCTAGGAGGAGACGCCGGACTAACACAAGGCCAGGAGCCGCTCGCCCAACAGCGTCACCACTGCCCGGGCGCGCCGCCGTGCCTACCTTCCCAGTCCGTTCAGGGCTCAGGCATGCAACACCCACCAAGCCAACCCAATTTATCCTGAGATACGTCCTCAACACTCTGCAGCCACTCCTCATCACCCATTTTCTAATTGATTCATTATTCATTAGGCAGGACTGTCACTAGGGTTTGTTGTGTGCTCAGTGCTACCTACACTTAATGGTTCAGATGTATTTTGGTAATCTTTGGTACCTCTAAAGTTCACGGGGTTTTCAAAATTTCGGCGCTCGGAACAGACACTAGTCATTTTGGATTGTTGGTTGTAGTGACATTGACCCAGATTACTACTGCAAGCCAGGTTTGTTGACAATTTTACTTGTCTTTCTTACTCATTCGATATAATATCCAATTATTCACGTCGATTAGTTGCAAACAATAAGTGCTAGAGAAACTTCTTCACTCAGATTTTGGACGGTCTCTTACTGCAGTTACAATTCTGCATACTTGTCCTAGTAGGCTCACAAGTAAATGACTGATTCACTACATCTATGCTTGCCTTGTCATATTTGTTGTCAATATTCTTTTAGGGTGGACCACCCTGTTTCTAAATACTGGAACCGTAGACATGAGTGAATAGTATTTCTCTATGTGATCTCTTCCATCATGTGTGGGCAATGAACACTGCATTGTATAGAAAGAAAGTGTCATTTCCAGCTTTTACATAGGTTTCGATCTTTTACATGGAATACAATCTGCCTACTTGCTTTGTGTCGCACTACCAACACTCCACCCTTGAAGCTAAACATTATGCCACTCATAATTGCTTAGTTTATTTGTTCAAATACGAATTTCATATGATTCTAATGTTCCTACTTCAGTTTTAAAATGTGTGCCTGCCTGTTATAGAGACATAAGGGGTTTGTATTTCTGTGTGTGGTCTGGTCAGCACGGTTGGGGGGGGTGAACTTTGCATATGTAGGGGTTTATAGGGAGACACTCTTCGAGTTGAATCCGCAATGCATTCCATAGATAATCTGACTACTTTTTATGTTTTCATGAATCTCAGATTCTGAACAACATCATAATGATTATGAGCTTGTGTGCATGAAAAGAATAAAGCAGAACAATGCCATGGCTGTCAAACTTGGCATTAAGGGACTGAAATCAAGTCTGGATGCAATGCAATGCAAACACTCTCCACCTACAGATTCATGCTCAGAATATGATCCTAACAGTGATTCTGAGCTAGAGGGAGACCTAAGTAATGTAGCTCCCTAGTGGAGGAGTCAGAGGAAGATGCCCTATCTTATTCACCCATCAAGGTGCTTGCTCTAACTTTCCAAGGTTAAATTGCTCGCACATATCTTGCAACTGATGCTTTGCATTGCTTCTACTTTGTTGAACTGCCATTAGCTTAGTTTACACATCGTGTATGTGAATACGCCCTGCCTATCCATTTTCAGTACATATTCCATCTATCATCATACCATATTTATCCAGTCAAATGTTGTTCTTGTGTATCAGACGTTCAAAAGGAAGAGAGCGATTGCTAATCATGGAGGAGCACACGCAAAGTATTTGGAAAAGGTAGTGGCACCTGATAAATCAAATAGTCCATTAGGTGTAGTTGCAATATCACCTGACCCACAAAACACCCCAACTCTAGTAGACTCTAGCCCTACTACACTGGTCATTTCTGATGCCCCAACTCAGCAGACCCCAACTGCAGCAAATAGTATGATTATGCCAGTTGACATAGCACCAACTCTACGACGCAAAACCCCCATTCCAGCAAAGAGTACACCAAATCCAGTTGCCAAATCCCTTTTTGAACCAGAGAGAGCCCCAATTGCAACAAATAGGACCCATGTTCCATTTCTTCCCAGTTTAGAAGACGAAGCTTATGTTGATGTCAGGAACTTTGTGCGCATCTTTCCTTCATGGAAAGATTATACCACAGACATAGAACAATTTCCAGTCTTCCTCCGCAACTTACGCGTAAGTAATGTACTAATGTTATTCATGGTCATTACTGCATATGTTTCTGCTGACAGAAGACACAAGATTTCATTCTTTTAAATAGGCGAGGAGCAAACTGGATTGTGAAGACGAGCAAGGGTTGGTTGCTCTTTTCAAGCACTCGTTGATGAAGTATCGTTCCTACCTGAGGCAAGTGCACTTCAATGGCAAGCCTCTGAACAAAATTTCTGTAAATTCTCCGGTGCTAAATTTATCCAACGGTGACTGGAATAATCTTGTTACACATTGGTCTCGGCTACAGTGTAAGGTACTGTCTATGATATCACATCACAATTTGAACTACATTTCTGCATTTGCCTTAATGTCTCACTTGTACAAAAACTATTAGCGAAAGAACATTCGTTCTCAAGGGACCACAGAATCTCGCAACTATACTGCACACTGCATTGCTCTTGTGAGTACCTCTTGCCCTGTATGACCATATTTACTTTCATAACTATTTAATTATGTAGTATCACTGCACATGTTAGCCTCGTAATCGTCCATTTGGTGGACATTATAAGAATCGTATGGACTCTTACATAAATTTATAATCAACCCAATGCTTTTGAAGAGGTTTAGCTCTGCAGTCCTCTTGTAAGGACTGAACATGGTCTATCACTGTACTTACATTAACAGCTACTCCCTCCGTCCCATAATATAAGAACGTTTTGTACAGTACACCAGTGTTCAAAACACTCTTGTATTATGGGAAGAGGGATTGGTTCATTGTGTAGCATTCTGCATCTTATCTCCCTCACCCACCATTTACTAAAAAAGATCAGATCTATATTTAATCTTACCAACAAGTAGAATACACAGACAATGCCAATGCAGAAGTGTAGCCCATTGCTCTTGTCAGTACATTTTGTCCTGTAACGCTTGTACTTCCAGGGATTGGTAGTTGATTATGTAGCATCAATCTGCATCTTATCTTCATTATCCTCCATCCCTTCCAGTATTATCATATCTATAATTACTCTCTACAAAATGTAGAGTACATGCAATGCTTATGAAGAAGATTCCGTGCTGAAATTCTTGAGTTATCCTTCCCTTGACATGGAGAAGGGCATTATAAAGCCGGTGTTAACTGTTAATGTAAGTCAGTCCTTCTAAAGCCTTTATCCTCAACTGCTGTTTAATTTGCTCATACTCCCTATCGTTTACTGCTGTTTAGTTTGCTGTTTCTACCAAAATGCATGTTCGCAAGAACCGTAAGTTCTAAGTTTTACTTGTAAAACCAAATTCCTTATTCATACCATGCACATTACTTAATACTCCCTATACGTATGCTTGTTTTTGTGGATCTATAATCCAGTGTGTGGTGAAGCAGCCCACGTTTGCACCTTGTCATCTCCTGTTTTATCTTACTGATGTGGCTGATGATATGAACAACATGCCATGCACATTATCCAAAATAGATACAATGATTTTCTTTGCCCTTCATCTATGCTTGTTATGTTGACATGGTAATCCAGTTGTGTGGTGAAGCTCCCCACATTATGAACAATGCCAAATTATGCTATTGATATTTTGAACTTACTCTTTATTTTCTAATTTGAAATTGGATGGAATTGACAGCACAATTATCATCTTTGTTTATACGCGTGCAAAACCTGTCATCTCTCTGCTTTGTTTCAGGGTGATATGCCTGATGGCATGCACAAGTCTGCTGAAGGCTGTGAGACAAACCCAACATATATTGCAGCAAAGAAGGCAAAACATCTTTAAGATAGCGAGACAACCCCAAAGTCTTGTCTTGATGCAGTGTTCAAGTTACTTGAGACTAGTAGTCAAACAAGCTCACATAATTTGTTGTCTGAATCAGTTCGACTTCTTCAGTCCCAAGTTATAGCAGAAAGGCATTCTGCAACTCAACTTCGACTTGAAGTCCTATCTCTAAGAAAGATTGCGGAGAACACCAATGAGAACCTCATCGCTAAACAGCTACACCTGGAAGCTATGACCGACATGCTAGGCCGGTCTCACTGCCTTTCTCAGTAGCTTGCGCAGTAGTTCCCCCGCAAGGCTAACCTTTCTTGAACTGTCTTGGAAGTGGTCTCGGTTCAGTATTATTTTGTTATGCTGCAATGGTGCCCAATTTTTGTAATCTGCTTCTTCGTTGCGCTTTATGATCACTGGTGGTGAACTTCGACGCCCAGTGGATGTAATATACCTTAAATCCTTTATTGTATAGTGTAGGTTTATTCTTAGATACTATGCCGTAATTTCTTTATTGTATAGAGTAGGTTTGTTCTTAATTCCTACTAGTTACTGCCATAATTCGCTATCTGAAAAAAATCAGATGTACTCGACCGGGTCGAAACATTCGACTCTAACCGGCCTGGTTTTTAGTGGGCCACAATTGGGTCGGCCCGCATCTTTCTTGGGCCCGAATGATTGGAGCCTTCACACATTGCGCTAGGCCCACAACTTACACCGGCCTATATTTTAGTTGGGCCTTTTCTCGACCCAGCGCTTAGTTTGGCCCAGGTAGCGTTGGGCCATTAACAGGCTGAATATTGTACTAGCCTGTTACGGCCGAGATGAAACCATGGGCCTTTAGTAGGCCAAAATGCATGTCGGCCCTCAATTTTCACTAGTCGTCGACGGGCCTTCAGCAGGCTGAAATGTAGACCGGGCCTTTTTGGGAACAGTTAGCTCACGGGCCGTTACCAGGCCGAAACATATCTTGGGCCTTAGTTGGCCCACTGATATCATGGGCCTTTAAGAGGCCGAAAGCTTAGTACAGGCATCAACCGGCCTAATTATGCGATAGGCCTTTAACAGGCCCAAAGTCACGTTGGGCTTAACTGTTGCTACCTTTAGCACGGGCCGTTAGTGGGCCCGATGTCCCGTTGGACCATATATGGCCCATGGGCAGCACGAGCCATTCCCATGCCGAAAGTCACACCGGGCTAAAATGGGCCCATGTCTACATCAGGCCTCTAACAGGCCGAAAGTCACTGGGCAGTAGTTGGGCCCAAATATGCGGCAAACAATTAACGGGCCAGATCTGGCTTCGGGCCGCAAATGGGCCCAAATATTGGGCAAACAATTAACGGGCCAGATCTGGCTTCGGGCCGTTAATGGGCCCAAATATTGGCGAACAATTAACGGGCCAAATCTAGCTTCGGGTCGTAAATGGGCCCAAATATTGGGCAAACAATGAACGGGCTAGATTTGGCTTCGGGCCATAAATGGGCCTTTATTAAGCAGACCGTTATTGGGCTGGCCCACTAGTACCTGATTAAGTACTACGTGCCTTTGACTGGGCCAGCCTTTTTAACCTATATGGGCCTCTGTTGGGCCCAACCACGTGTCAACGTATCATAGGCATGTCTCCTCCAATGGACGGGTGACATCTGGCCCACTGACGAGCTGACAGGTGTTCCCTTCAGCCAATCATAATTTTACATGTGGAAATTTTCCATTGGTCCGGGCTGTTAACGGGTTATCGGATCCAAAACCCGACCCGATAGCTTAACGGTGTTCCGTTACGGTGGATGCCACGTGTTGGTCACCCTTGACGAAAGCACTTCTGTGGCGCACGATTTATCGTCATGGAAGTGGACACTTCCGTGATGATAATTTTGGTATTGTCATGGAACACTTCTACGACAGCACATGTATGACTATCTTGATTCTGTCATAAAATTGTCATGGATGTACATGCATGACAAAAAACGTGACCTACTATGACAAACACGTATCATCACGGAAGTGTATTTTTTTTGTAGTGTGCGGTGCCCCCCTCCATAGTTTTCCACCTCGGTCAAATCGTCGTAGTGCTTAGGTGAAGCCCTGCACCGGTAACTTCATCATCACCGTCACCATGCCGTCGTGCTCACGGAACTCTCCCTCGGCCTCAGCTGGATCTAGAGTTCGAGGGACGTCACTGAGCTAAACGTGTGCAGATCACGGAGGTGTCGTGCATTTGGTACTTGATCGGTTGGATCGCGAAGACGGTCGACTACATCAACCGCGTTACTTAACGCTTTTGCTTTTGGTCTACGAGGGTACGTGGACACACTCTCCCCTCTCATTGCTATGCATCACCTAGATATATCTTGCGTGGTCGTAGGATTTTTTTTTGAAATTACTGCGTTCCCCAACAGTGGCATCCGAGCCAGGTCTATGCGTAGATGTTATATGCAGGAGTAGAACACAAAGAGTTGTGGGCGATAATAGTCATACTGCTTACCACCAACATCTTACTTTGATTCGACGATATTGTTGGATGAAGCGGCCCAGATCAACATTACATGACCGCGTCCATGAGACTAGTTCTACCGACGTGCTTTTGCACATAGGTGGCTGGCGGGTTTCTGTTTCTCCAAATTTAGTTGAATCGAGTTTGACTACGGCCGGTCCTTGTTGAAGGTTAAAACATCACACTTGATGAAAAATCGTTGTGGTTTTGATGCGTAGTAAGAACAGTTCTTGCTAGAAGCCCATAGCAGCCACGTAAAACTTGCAACAACAAAGTAGAGGACGTCTAACTTGTTTTTGTAGGGCTTGCTGTGATGTGATATGGTCAAGGCATGATGTGATATAAATTGTTCTATGAAATGATCATGTTTTGTAACAAAGTTATCGGCAACTGGCTGAAGCCATATGGTTGTCGCTTTATTGTATGCAATGCAATCGCCATGTAATTGTTTTACTTTATAACTAAGCGGTAGCGATAGTCGTAGAAGCAATAGTTGGCGAGACGACAACGATGCTATGATGGAGATCAAGGTGTCGCGCCAGTGATGATGGAGATCATGACGATGCTTCAGTGATGGAGATCATGAGCACAAGATGATGATGGCCATATCATGTCACATATTTTGATTGCATGTGATGTTTATCTTTTATGCATCTTATTTTGCTTAGTACAGCGGTAGCATTATAAGATGATCCCTTGGTAAATTTCAAGGTATAAGTGTCCTCCTTGAGTATGCATTGTTGCTACAATTCTTCGTGCTAAGACACCATGTGATGATCGGGTGTGATAAGCTCTACATTCACATACAACGGGTGTAAGCCAATTTTGC
This sequence comes from Triticum aestivum, assembly GCF_018294505.1. NCBI lineage: Eukaryota > Viridiplantae > Streptophyta > Magnoliopsida > Poales > Poaceae > Triticum > Triticum aestivum. The sequence goes on along the minus strand of NC_057795.1, from coordinate 426,785,114 downwards.
ATGTGCAGAATACTCGGGTTAAACTTGACGAGCCTAGCATATGCAGATATGGCCTCGGAAAACTGGAGACCAAAAGGTCGAGCGTGAATCATATAGTAGATATGATCAACATAGTGATGTTTGATAACCCACAAGTGTAGGGGATCGTAACAGCTTTTGAGGGCAAATTATTCAACCCAAATTTATTGATTCGACACAACGGGAGCCAAAGAATATTCTTGAGTATTAGAAGTTGAGTTGTCAATTCAACCACACCTGGATAACTTAGTATCTGCAGCAGAGTATTTAGTAGCAAAGTAATATGATAATAAAGGTATCGGTAACAAAAGTAATGTTTTTGGGTTTTGTAGTGATTGTAACAAGAGCAACGGAAAAGTAAATAAGCGAAGCAGAAGATGTGAAAAGCTCGTAGGTAATGGATCAGTGATGGATAATTATATGAGATGCGATTCCTCATGTAATAGCTATAACATAGGGTGACACAGAACTAGCTCCAATTCATCAATGTAATGTAGGCATGTATTCCGTAAATAGTCATACATGCTTATGGAAAAGAACTTGCATGACATCTTTTGTCCTACCCTCCCGTGGCAGCGGGGTCCTAGTGGAAACTAAGGGATATTAAGGCCTCCTTTTAATAGAGAACCGGACCAAAGCATGAACACATAGTGAATACATGAAGTCCTCAAACTACGGTCATCACCGAGAAGTATCCCGATTATTGTCACTTCGGGGTTGTCGGATCATAACACATAATAGGTGACTATAGACTTGCAAGATAGGATCAAGAACACACATATATTCATGAAAACATAATAGGTTCAGATCTGAAATCATGGCACTCGGGCCCTAGTGACAAGCATTAAGCATAGCAAAGTCATCGCAACATCAATCTCAGAACATAGTGGATACTAGGGATCAAACCCTAACAAAACTAACTTGATTACATGGTACATCTCATCCAACCCATCACCGTCCAGCAAGCCTACGATGCAATTACTCATGCACGGCGGTGAGCATCATGAAATTGGTGATGGAGGATGGTCGATGATGACGACAGCGACGAATCCCCCTCCCCGGAGCCCCGAACGGACTCCAGATCAGCCCTCCCGATAGAGATTAGGCTTGGCGTCGGATCCGTATTGTAAAACGCGATGAAACTTTCTCTCTGATTTTTTTCTCGGCGAGACGGAATAAATAGAGTTGGAGTTGAGGTCGGTGGAGCCTCAGGGGGCCCACGAGACAGGGGGGCGCGCCCCCACCCTCGTGGACAGAGTGTGGGCCCCCTGGTCTTGATTCTTTCTCCAGTATTTTTTATATTTTCCAAAAAGTGCCTCCGAGGATTTTCAGGACATTCCGAGAACTTTTGTTTTCTACACATGAAACAACATCATAGCAGTTCTACTGAAAACAGCGTCAGTCCGGGTTAGTTTCATTCAAATCATGCAAATTAGAGTCCAAAACAAGGGCAAAAGTGTTTGAAAAGTAGATACGTTGGAGATGTATCAATGTTCACCATTGAAAACTACTCCATCTCACATGATGATAGAACATGGTTTAGTTGATTTGGATCATGTGATCATTTAGATAACTAGAGGGATGTCTATCTAAGTGAGAGTTCTTAAGTAATATGATTAATTGAACTTCAATTTATCATGAACTTAGTCCTGATAGTATTTTGCAAATTATGTTGTAGATCAATAGCTCGTGTTATAACTTCCCTATATTTTTTTATGTTCCTAGAGAAAAATTAAGTTGAAAGATGTTAGTAGCAATAATGTGGACTGGGTCCGTGCTCTGAGGTTTATCCTCATTGCTGCACAGAAGAATTATGTCCTTGATGCACCGCTAGGTGACAGACCTATTGCAGGAGCAGATGCAAACGTTATGAATGTTTGACTAGCTTAATTGTTGGGGAACGTTGCAGAAAATTAAAATTTTTCCTACGGTTTCACCAAGATCCATCTATGAGTTCATCTAAGCAACGAGTCTAGGGAGAGAGTTTGCATCTACATACCACTTGTAGATCGCGTGCGGAAGCTTGCAAGGTGATGATGTAGTCGTACTCGACGTGATTCAAATCACCGATGACCTGCGCCGAACGGACGGCACCTCCGCGTTCAACACACGTACGGAAACAGCCACGTCTCCTCCTTCTTGATCCAGCAAGGAAGGGAGGAGAGGTTGAGGGAGATGGCACCAGCAGCAGCACGACGGCGTGGTGTTGGTGGAGCTGCAGTACTCCGGCAGAGCTTCGCTAAGCGCTATGGAGTTGGAGGAGGTGTTGGGGAGGGAGAAGGAGGTAACCAAAGGCCAGGGCACAAGGTATGAAGTCCCTCCTCTCCCCCCACTATATATAGGGGTGCCAAGGGGGGGTGGCCGGCCCTAGGAGATCAAATCTCCTAGGGGGTGCGGCGGCCAAGGGGGATTCCCTCCCCCCCAAGGCACCTAGGAGGTGCCTTCCACTAGTAGGACTCCTCCCCCTTGGAAACCCTAGGCGCATGGGCCTTGTGGGGCTGGTGCCCTTGGCCCATGTAGGCCAAGGCGCACCCCCTACAGCCCATGTGGCCCCCGGGGATGGGTGGCCCCACCCGGTGGGCCCCCGGGACCCCTCCGGTGGTCCCGGTACAATACCGATAACCCCGAAACTTGTCCCGATGCCCGAAACAGGACTTCCCATATATAAATCTTTACCTCCGGACCATTCCGGAACTCCTCGTGACGTCCGGGATCTCATCCGGGACTCCGAACAACATTCGGGTTACTGCATATACATATCCCTACAACCCTAGCGTGACTGAACCTTAAGTGTGTAGACCCTACGGGTTCGGGAGACATGTAGACATGACCGAGACTCTCTTAGTCAATAACCATCAGCGGGATCTGGATACCCATGATGGCTCCCACATGCTCCTCGATGTTGTCATCGGATGAACCACTATGTCGAGGATTCGATCAAACCCTGTATACAATTCCCTTTGCCAATCGGTACGTTACTTGCCCGAGACTTGATCGTCGGTATCCCAATACCTTGTTCAGTCTCGTTACCGGCAAGTCACTTTACTCGTACCGTAATGCATGATCCCGTGTCCAACACCTTGGTCACTTTGAGCTCATTATGATGATGCATTACCGAGTGGGCCCAGAGATACCTCTCCGTCACACGGAGTGACAAATCCCAGTCTCGATCCGTGTCAACCCAACAGCTACTTTCGGAGATACCTGTAATGCACCTTTATAGTCACCCAGTTACGTTGTGACGTTTGGCATACCCAAGGCACTCTTACTGTATCCGGGAGTTACACGATCTCATGGTCGAAGGAAGAGATACTTGACACTTGCAAAGCTCTAGCAAAACGAACTACACGATCTTTTATGCTATGCTTAGGATTGGGTCTTGTCCATCACATCATTCTCCTAATGATGTGATCCCGTTATCAATGACATCCAATGTCCATAGTCAGGAAACCATGACTATCTGTTGATCACAACGGGCTGGTCAACTAGAGGCTTACCAGGGACATAGTGTGGTCTAAGTATTCACACGTGTATTACGATTTCCGGATAATACAGTTATAGCATGAATACAAGACAATTATCATGAACAATGAAATATAATAATACTTTTATTATTGCCTCTAGGGCATATTTCCAACAGTCTCCCACTTGCACTAGAGTCACTAATCTAGTTACATTGTGATGAATCGAACACCCATAGAGTTTTGGTGTTGATCATGTTTTGCACGCGAGAGAGGTTTAGTCAGCGGATCTGCGACATTCAGATCCGTGTGTACTTTGCAAATCTCTATGTCTCCATCTTGAACATTTTCACGGATGGAGTTGAAACGACGCTTGATGTGCCTGGTCTTCTTGTGAAACCTGGGCTCCTTTGCGAGGGCAATAGCTCCAGTGTTGTCACAGAAGAGTTTGATCGGCCCCGACGCATTGGGTATGACTCCTAGGTCGGTGATGAACTCCTTCACCCAAATCGCTTCATGTGCTGCCTCCGAGGCTGCCATGTACTCCGCTTCACACATAGATCCCGCCACGACGCTCTGCTTGCAGCTGCACCAGCTTACTGCTCCACCATTCAACATATACACGTATCCGGTTTGTGACTTAGAGTCATCCGGATCTGAGTCAAAGCTAGCGTCGACGTAACCCTTTACGACGAGCTCTTCGTCTCCTCCATAAACGAGAAACATGTCCTTTGTCCTTTTCAGGTACTTCAGGATATTCTTGACCGCTGTCCAGTGTTCCTTGCCGGGATTACTTTGGTATCTTGCTACCAAACTTACGGCAAGGTTTACATCGGGTCTGGTACACAGCATGGCATACATAATAGATCCTATGGCTGAAGCATAGGGGATGACACTCATCTCTTCTTTATCTTTTGCCGTGGTCGGTGACTGAGCTGAGCTCAGTCTCATACCTTGTAACATAGGCAAGAACCCCTTCTTGGACTGATCCATTCTGAATCTCTTCAAAATCTTATCAAGGTATGTACTTTGTGAAAGACCTATGAGGCGTCTCGATCTATCTCTATAGATCTTGATGCCTAATATATAAGCAGCTTCTCCAAGGTCCTTCATTGAAAAACACTTATTCAAGTAGGCCTTAATGCTGTCCAGAAATTCTATATTATTTCCCATCAGGAGTATGTCATCTACATATAATATGAGAAATGCTACAGAGCTCCCACTCACTTTCTTGTAAACGCAGGCTTCTCCATAAGTCTGCATAAACCCAAACGCTTTGATCATCTCATCAAAGCGAATGTTCCAACTCCGAGATGCTTGCACCAGTCCATAAATGGATCGCTGGAGCTTGCATACTTTGTTAGCGTTCTGAGGATCGACAAAACCTTCCGGCTGCATCATATACAGTTCTTCCTTAAGATGCCCGTTAAGGAATGCTGTTTTGACGTCCTTCTGCCATATCTCATAATCATAGTATGCGGCAATTGCTAACATGATTCAGACGGACTTTAGCTTCGCTACGGGAGAGAATGTCTCGTCGTAGTCAATCCCTTGAACCTGTCGATAACCCTTAGCAACAAGTCGAGCTTTATAGATGGTAACATTACCATCCGCGTCCGTCTTCTTCTTAAAGATCCATTTGTTTTCTATCGCTCGCCGATCATCGGGCAAGTCTGTCAAAGTCCATACTTTGTTTTCATACATGGATTCTATCTCGGATTTCATGGCTTCAAGCCATTTGTTGGAATCCGGGCCCGTCATTGCTTCTTCATAGTTCGAAGGTTCATTGTTGTCTAACAACATGATTTCCAGGACAGGGTTGCCGTACCACTCTGGTGCGGAACGTGTCCTTGTGGACCTACGAAGTTCAGCAGTAACTTGATCCGAAGTACCTTGATCATCATCATGGTTTTCCTCTTCAGTTGGTGTGGGCATCACAGGAATGGTTTCCTGTGCTGCGTCACTATCCCGCTCAAGAGGTAGTACTTCATCGAGTTCTACTTTCCTCCCACTTACTTCTTTCGAGAGAAACTCTTTCTCCAGAAAGCATCCGTTCTTGGCAACAAAGATCTTGCCTTCGGATCTTAAGTAGAAGGTATACCCTATAGTTTCCTTAGGGTATCCTATGAATACGCATTTTTCCGACTTTGGTTCGAGCTTTTCAGGTTGAAGTTTCTTGACATAAGCTTCGCATCCCCAAACTTTTAGAAACGACAGCTTAGGTTTCTTTCCAAACCATAATTCATACGGTGTCGTCTCAACGGATTTAGACGGTGCCCTATTTAAAGTGAATGTAGCTGTCTCTAGAGCGTATCCCCAAAATGATAGCGGTAAATCGGTAAGAGACATCATAGACCGCACCATATCCAATAGAGTGCGATTACGACGTTCGGACACACCGTTTCGCTGAGGTGTTCCAGGCGGCGTGAGCTGTGAAACGATTCCACATTTCTTTAAGTGTGTACCAAATTCGTGACTTAAGTATTCTCCTCCACGATCTGATCGTAAGAATTTTATCTTTCGGTCACGTTGATTCTCCACCTCATTCTGAAATTCCTTGAACTTTTCAAAGGTCTCAGACTTGTGTTTCATTAAGTAGACATACCCATATCTACTCAAGTCATCTGTGAGAGTGAGAACATAACGATATCCTCCGCGAGCCTCAACGCTCATTGGACCGCACACATCGGTGTGTACGATTTCCAACAAGTTGGTTGCTCGCTCCATTGTTCCGGAGAACGGAGTCTTGGTCATTTTACCTAAGAGGCAGGGTTCGCACGTGTCAAATGATTCATAATCAAGAGACTCTAAAAGTCCATCAGCATGGAGCTTCTTCATGCGCTTGACACCAATGTGACCAAGGCGGCAGTGCCACAAGTATGTGGGACTATCGTTATCAACTTTAAATCTTTTGGCATCTACACTATGAACATGTGTAATATTACGCTCGAGATTCATTAAGAATAAACCATTGACCATCGGAGCATGACCATAAAACATATCTCTCATATAAATCGAACAACCATTATTCTCAGACTTAAATGAGTAGCCATCTCGTATTAAACGAGATCCAGATACAATGTTCATGCTCAAACTTGGCACTAAATAACATTTATTGAGGTTCAAAACTAATCCCGTAGGTAAATGTAGAGGCAGCGTGCCGACGGCGATCACATCGACTTTGGAACCATTCCCGATGCGCATCGTCACCTCGTCCTTTGCCAGTCTCCGTTTATTCCGCAGCTCCTGCTGTGAGTTACAAATATGAGCAACGGCACCGGTATCAAATACCCAGGAGTTACTACGATTACTGGTAAGGTACACATCAATCACATGTATATCAAATATACCTTTGGTGTTGCCGGCCTTCTTATCCGCTAAGTATTTGGGGCAGTTCCGCTTCCAGTGACCCTTCCCCTTGCAATAAAAGCACTCAGTCTCAGGCTTCGGTCCATTCTTTGACTTCTTCCCGGTAACTGGCTTACCAGGCGCGGCAACATCTTTGCCGTCCTTCTTGAAGTTCTTCTTACCCTTGCCCTTCTTGAACTTAGTGGTCTTATTGACCATCAACACTTGATGTTCTTTCTTGATTTCAGCCTCTGCTGACCTCAGCATCGAGAACAATTCAGGAATGGTCTTTTCCATTCCTTGCATGTTGTAGTTCATCACAAAGCTTTTGTAGCTTGGTGGGAGCGACTGGAGGATTCTGTCAATGACCGCCTCATCTGGGAGGTTAATGTTTAGCTGGGTCATACGGTTGTGCAACCCAGACATCTTCAGGATGTGCTCACTGACAGAACTGTTTTCCTCCATCTTACAACTGTAGAACTTGTCGGAGACATCATATCTCTCGACCCGGGCATGAGCTTGAAAAACTAGTTTCAGCTCTTCGAACATCTCATATGCTCCGTGATGCTCAAAACGCTTTTGGAGCCCCGGTTCTAAGCTGTAAAGCATGCCGCACTGAACGAGGGAGTAATCATCAGCGCGAGTTTGCCAAGCATTCATAATGTCTTGGTTCTCTGGGACGGGAGCGTCACCTAGCGGTCCTTCTAGGACATATTGTTTCCTGGCAGCTATGAGGATGATCCTCAGGTTCCGGACCCAGTCCGTATAGTTGCTGCCATCATCTTTCAGCTTGGTTTTCTCTAGGAACGCGTTGAAGTTCATGTTGACATTAGCGTTGGCCATTGATCTACAAGACATATTTGCAAAGGTTTTAGACTATGTTCATGATAATAAAGTTCTAATCAAATTATGAACTCCCACTTAGATTAGACATCCCTTTAGTCATCTAAGTGTTACACGATCCGAGTCGACCAGCCCGTGTCCGATCATCACGTGAGACGGACTAGTCATCGTCGGTGAACATTTTCATGTTGATCGTATCTTCCATACGACTCGTGTTCGACCTTTCGGTCTCCGTGTTCCGAGGCCATGTCTGTACATGCTAGGCTCGTCAAGTTAACCCTAAGTGTTTTCGCTGTGTAAAACTGTCTTACACCCGTTGTATGTGAACGTAAGAATCCATCACACCCGATCATCACGTGGTGCTTAGAAACGACGAACTGTAGCAACGGTGCACAGTTAGGGGAGAACACTTCTTGAAATTTTATAAGGGATCATCTTATTTACTACCGTCGTCCTAAGTAAACAAGATGCATAATACATAATAAACATCACATGCAATTATATTTGTGACATGATATGGCCAATATCATATAGCTCCATTGATCTTCATCTTCGGGCTCCATGATCATCTCGTCACCGGCTTGACACCATGATCTCCATCATCATGATCTCCATCATCGTGTCTTCATGAAGTTGTCACGCCAACGACTACTTCTACTTCTATGACTAACGTTTAGCAATAAAGTAAAGTAGTTTACATGACGTAATTCAATGACACGCAGGTCATACAAAAAATAATGACAACTCCTATGGCTCCTGCCGGTTGTCATACTCATCGACATGCAAGTCGTGAATCCTATTACAAAGAACATGATCTCATACATCACAATTCATCATTCATCACAACTTCTGGCCATATCACATCACATGATCAATCGCTGCAAAAACAAGTTAGACGTCTTCTAATTGTTGTTGCATCTTTTACGTGGCTGCAATTGGGTTCTAGCAAGAACGTTTTCTTACCTACGAATCACCACAACGTGATTTTGTCAACTTCTATTTACCCTTCATAAGGGCCCTGTTCATCGATTCCGCTCCAACTAAAGTGGGAGAGACAGACACCCGCCAGCCACCTTATGCAACTAGTGCATGTCAGTCGGTGGAACCGGTCTCACGTAAGCGTACGTGTAAGGTTGGTCCGGGCCGCTTCATCCCACAATACCGTTGAGCAAGAAAAGACTAGTAGAGGCAAGTAAGATGACAAAATCCACGCCCACAACAAAGTTGTGTTCTACTCGTGCAAAGAGAACTACGCATAGACCTAGCTCATGATGCCACTGTTGGGGAACGTTGCAGAAAATTAAAATTTTTCCTACGGTTTCACCAAGATCCATCTATGAGTTCATCTAAGCAACGAGTCTAGGGAGAGAGTTTGCATCTACATACCACTTGTAGATCGCGTGCGGAAGCTTGCAAGGTGATGATGTAGTCGTACTCGACGTGATTCAAATCACCGATGACCTGCGCCGAACGGACGGCACCTCCGCGTTCAACACACGTACGGAAACAGCCACGTCTCCTCCTTCTTGATCCAGCAAGGAAGGGAGGAGAGGTTGAGGGAGATGGCACCAGCAGCAGCACGACGGCGTGGTGTTGGTGGAGCTGCAGTACTCCGGCAGAGCTTCGCTAAGCGCTATGGAGTTGGAGGAGGTGTTGGGGAGGGAGAAGGAGGCAACCAAAGGCCAGGGCACAAGGTATGAAGTCCCTCCTCTCCCCCCACTATATATAGGGGTGCCAAGGGGGGGTGGCCGGCCCTAGGAGATCAAATCTCCTAGGGGGTGCGGCGGCCAAGGGGGATTCCCTCCCCCCCAAGGCACCTAGGAGGTGCCTTCCACTAGTAGGACTCCTCCCCCTTGGAAACCCTAGGCGCATGGGCCTTGTGGGGCTGGTGCCCTTGGCCCATGTAGGCCAAGGCGCACCCCCTACAGCCCATGTGGCCCCCGGGGATGGGTGGCCCCACCCGGTGGGCCCCCGGGACCCCTCCGGTGGTCCCGGTACAATACCGATAACCCCGAAACTTGTCCCGATGCCCGAAACAGGACTTCCCATATATAAATCTTTACCTCCGGACCATTCCGGAACTCCTCGTGACGTCCGGGATCTCATCCGGGACTCCGAACAACATTCGGGTTACTGCATATACATATCCCTACAACCCTAGCGTGACTGAACCTTAAGTGTGTAGACCCTACGGGTTCGGGAGACATGTAGACATGACCGAGACTCTCTTAGTCAATAACCATCAGCGGGATCTGGATACCCATGATGTCTCCCACATGCTCCTCGATGTTGTCATCGGATGAACCACTATGTCGAGGATTCGATCAAACCCTGTATACAATTCCCTTTGCCAATCGGTACGTTACTTGCCCGAGACTTGATCGTCGGTATCCCAATACCTTGTTCAGTCTCGTTACCGGCAAGTCACTTTACTCGTACCGTAATGCATGATCCCGTGTCCAACACCTTGGTCACTTTGAGCTCATTATGATGATGCATTACCGAGTGGGCCCAGAGATACCTCTCCGTCACACGGAGTGACAAATCCCAGTCTCGATCCGTGTCAACCCAACAGCTACTTTCGGAGATACCTGTAATGCACCTTTATAGTCACCCAGTTACGTTGTGACGTTTGGCACACCCAAGGCATTCTTACGGTATCCGGGAGTTACACGATCTCATGGTCGAAGGAAGAGATACTTGACACTTGCAAAGCTCTAGCAAAACGAACTACACGATCTTTTATGCTATGCTTAGGATTGGGTCTTGTCCATCACATCATTCTCCTAATGATGTGATCCCGTTATCAATGACATCCAATGTCCATAGTCAGGAAACCATGACTATCTGTTGATCACAACGGGCTGGTCAACTAGAGGCTTACCAGGGACATAGTGTGGTCTAAGTATTCACACGTGTATTACGATTTCCGGATAATACAGTTATAGCATGAATACAAGACAATTATCATGAACAATGAAATATAATAATACTTTTATTATTGCCTCTAGGGCATATTTCCAACATTAATATGATGACTACTTGATAGTTTAGTGCACCATGCTTTACGGCTTAGAACCGGGACTTCAAAAATGTTTTGAACACCACAGAGCATATGAGATGTTCCAAGAGCTGAAATTGGTATTTCGGACTCATGCCCGTGTCAAGAGGTATGAGACCTCTGACAAGTACTTCGCCTAAAAGAGGAGGAGAATTGCTCAGCTAGTGAGCATGTGCTCAGAATGTCTGGGTGCTACAATCACTTGAATCAAGTGGGAGTTAATCTTCCAGATAAGATAGTGATTGACAGAGTTCTCTAGTCACCATCACCAAGTTACTGGAACTTCATGATGAACTATAGTATGCAAGGGATGACAAAAATGATTCCCGAGCTCTTCGTGATGTTGAAATCGACGAAGGTAGAAATCAAGAAAAGTATCAAGTGTTGATTGACAAGACCACTAGTTCTAAGAAAAAGGGCAAAGGGAGAGAAAGGGAACTTCAAATAGAATGGCAAGCAAGTTGTCACTCCCATGAAGAAGCCCAAAGATAAACCTAAGCCTGAAACTAAGTGCTTTTACTGCAAAGGAAATGGTCATTGGAAGCGGAAATACCCCAAATACTTGGTGGATAAGAAGGATGGCAAAGTGAACAAAGGTATATTTGATATATAGATTATTGATGTGTACTTTACTAGTGTTCATAGTACACACAGCGTAATGGTGTGTCCGAACGTCGTAGCCACACTTTATTGGATATGGTGCGATCTATGATGTCTCTTACCGGTTTACCACTATCATTTTGGGGTTATGCATTAGAGACAAGTGCATTCACTTTAAATAGGGCACCATCAAAATCCATTGAGACGACGCCTTATGAACTGTGGTTTGGCAAGAAACCAAAGTTGCCATTTCTTAAAGTTTGGGGCTGCGATGCTTATGTGAAAAAGCTTCAACCTGATAAGCTCGAACCCAAATCGGAGAAGCGCGTCTTCATAGAATACCCAAAGGAAACTATTGGGTACACCTTCTATCACAAGATCCGGAGGCAAGATAATCGTTGCTAAGAATGGATCCTATCTCGAGAAGGAGGTTCTCTCTAAAGAAGTGAGTGGGAGGAAAGTAGAACTTGATGAGGTAATTGTACCTTCTCCCGAATTGGAAAGTAGTTCATCACAGAAATTAGTTCCAGTGATTCCTACACCAATTAGTGAGGAAGCTAATGATGATGATCACGAAACTTTAGATCAAGTTATTACCAAACCTCGTAGGTCTTCCAGAGTACAATCCACACCAGAGTGGTATGGTAATCCTATTCTAGAAGTCATGTTATTAGACCATGATGAACCTACGAACTATGAGGAAGCGATCATGAGCCTTGATTCCACGAAATGGCTTGAGTCCATGAAATCTGAGATGGGATCCATGTATGAAAACAAAGTGTGGACTTTGGTGGACTTGCTTGATGATCAGCAAGTCATAGAAAATAAATGGATCTTCAAGAGGAAGACGGACACTGATAGTAGTGTTACTATCTACAAAGCTCGACTTGTCACAAAAGGTTTTCGACAAGTTCAAGGTGTTGACTACAATGAGATTTTATCAACTGTAGCGATGCTTAAATCCGTCCGAATCATGTTAGCAGTTGCCATATTTTATGAAATCAGGTAGATGGATGTCAAAACTACATTCCTGAATGGATTTCTGGTAGAAGAGTTGTATATGATGCAACCAGAAGGTTTTGTCGATCCAAAGGGTGCTAACAAAGTGTGCAAGCTCCAACGATCCATTTATGGACTCGTGCAAGCCTCTCGGAGTTGGAATAAACACTTTGACAGTGTGATCAAAGCATATGGTTTTATACAGACTTGCAGTGAAGCCTGTACTTACAAGAAAGTGAGTGGGAGATCTATAGCATTTCTAGTATTATATGTGGATGACATATTGTTGATTGGAAATGATATAGAATTTCTAGATAGCATAAAGGGATACTTGAATACGAGTTTTTCAATGAAAGACCTCGGTGAAAGATGCTTACATATTGGGCATCAAGATCTATAGAGATAGATCAAGACGCTTGATAAGATCTTTCAATGAGTAAATACCTTGACAAGTTTTTGAAAGAGTTCAAAATGGATCAATCAAAGAAGGAGTTCTTGTCTGTATTACAAGGTGTACAGTTGAGTAAGACTCAAAGCTCGACCATGGCAGAAGATAGAAAGAGAATGAAAGTCATTCCCTATGCCACAGTCATAGGTTCTATAAAGTATGTTGTGTTGTGTACCAGACCTATTGTGTACCTTGGCATGAGTTTGGCAAGGGGGTACAATAGTGATCTAAGAGTAGATCATTGAACAACGGTCAAAATTATCCTTAGTGAGGACTAAGGAAATGTTTCTCGGTGGTGGGGGTGATAAAGAGTTCGTCATAAAGAGTTACGTCGATGCAAGATTTTACACCGATCCAGATGACTCTAAGTCTCAATCTGGATACATACTGAAAGTGGGAGAAATTAGCTAGAGTAGGTCTATGCAGAGCATTGTAGACATAGAATATTTGCAAAATACATACGACACTGAATGTGACAGGCCCGTTGACTAAATTTCTCTCACAAGCAAAACATGATCATACCTTAGTACTCTTTGGGTGTTAATCACAAAGCAATGTGAACTAGATTATTGACTCTAGTAAACTCTTTGGTTGTTGGTCACATGGCGATGTGAACTATGGGTGTTAATCACATACATATGTGAACTATTGATGTTAAATCACATGGCGATGTGAACTAGATTATTGACTCTAGTGCAAGTGGGAGACTGAAGGAAATATGCCCTAGAGGCGATAATAAAGTTATTATTTATTTCCTTATTTCATGATAAATGTTTATTATTCATGCTAGAATTGTATTAACGGGAAACTTAGTACATATGTGAATACATAGACAAAACATATTGTCCCTAGTATGCCTCTACTTGACTAGCTCATTAATCAAAGATGGTTATGTTTCCTAACCATAGACATGTGTTGTCATTTGATGAACGGGATCACATCATTAGGAGAATGATGTGATGGACATGACCCATCTGTTAGCTTAGCATTATGATCATTACAGTTTCATTGCTACTGCTTTTTTCATGACTTATACATGTTCCTCAGACTATGAGATTATGCAACTCCCAAATACTGGAGGAACACCTTGTGTGCTATCAAACGTCACAACGTAAAATGGGTGATTATAAAGATGCTCTACAGGTGTCTCCGAAGGTGTTTGTTGGGTTGGCATAGATCGAGATTAGGATTTGTCACTCCGTGTCTCGGAGAGGTATCTCTGGGCCCTCTCGGTAATGCTCATCACTATAAACCTTGCAAGCAATGTGACTAATGAGTTAGTTGCAGGATGAAGCATTACTGAATGAGTAAAGAGACTTTCTGGTAACAAGATTGAACTAGGTATGATGATACCGACGATCGAATCTCGGGCAAGTAACATACCGATGACAAAGGGAACAACGTATGTTGTTATGCAGTTTGACCGATAAAGATCTTCGTAGAATATGTAGGAACCAATATGAGCATCCAGGTTCCGCTATTGGTTATTGACCGGAGATGTGTCTCGGTCATGTCTACATAGTTCTCGAACCCGTAGGGTCCGTACGCTTAACGTTCGATGACGATTGGTATTATGAGTTTATGTGATTTGATGTATCGAAGGTTGTTCGGAGTCCCGGATGTGATCACGAACATGACAAGGAGTCTCGAAATGGTCGAGACGTAAAGATCGATATATTGGAAGGCTATATTCGGACATCGAAAAGGTTCCAAGTGATTCAGGTATTTTTCGGAGTACTGGGAGTTACGGGAATTCACTGAGAGAAGTAATGGGCCTTATTGGGCTTTAGTGGAGAGAGGGGAGAAGGGCCAAGAGGTGGCGCGCACCTCCCCCCCTGCCCAAACCGAATTGGAGAAGGGGTGGGGGCGCAGCCCCCTTTCCTTCTCCCTCTCCCTCTCTTTCCTTCTCTCCTACCCCGAATAGGAAAGGGAATCCTACTAGGACTTGGGAGTCCTAGTAGGACTCCCTATGATTGGCGCGCCCCCTAGGCCGACCGCCTCCTCCCTCCCTCCTTTATATACGGGGAGGAGAGCACCCCATAGAGACACAAGTTGATCTTTAGCCGTGTGCGGTGCCCTCCTCCATAGTTTTCCACCTTGGTCATATCGTCGTAGTGCTTAGGCGAAGCCCTGCGCCGATAACTTCATCATCACCGTCACCATGCTGTCGTGCTGACGGAACTCTTGCTCGGCCTCAGCTGGATCTAGAGTTCGAGGGACGTCACCGAGCTGAAGGTGTGCAGATCGCGGAGGTGTCGTGCGTTCGGTACTTGATCGGTTGGCTCGCAAAGACGTTTGACTACATCAACCGCGTTACTTAACGCTTCTGCTTTCGGTCTACAAGGGTACGTTGACACACTCTCCCCTCTCGTTGCTATGCATCACCTAGATAGATCTTGCATGATCGTAGGAATTTTTTTGAAATTACCGCGTTCCCCAACAGAATTTGACTCAGGGTGACACAAGGCGCCGAATTGTTTCCATCGCCGCCCGCACCAACTCGATCCAACAAAATCGTCCGCTCCTTCCTCTAGATCAACTCCTCCGTGACCTCTGAGCAACCTAGCTCATGATACCACTTGTTAGAATACATCCGAGGCCACCGTCGATCTACTGAGGATCAAGCAATCACACAAGCACAACACCGAGATTTGTTAACGAGGTTCACCGCTATGGCTAAATCCCCGGGGCCTGACTATGGGCGCTCCTCCCCATGACACCGCTACAATACCGCACCCCGGCCGCCCGGGCGCTGTCACACGCCGTCGGCTCCCCCGCGTATCTGTGCTATTATGTTGGCATATGTACATCGTGTGTCTACCCCTGATATATATGAGAGGACTAGAATACAAGTGTCCTATTAGAACACAACTCCTACCCTGTCTACACACAGTACAAAAGACACCCTCGGTATTTGTGCTAATTTTCCATAGAAAACTCCTGATGCTTCAATTAGCAACCTCATGCACCGGCTCCTAGGCCTCTCATATATACATAGATGTAACATATTCCAACATAATAGCACAAGCACACGGGGAAGCCGATGGCGTGTGTTGGCTCCCGGGCAGCCGGGGTGCGGTATTGTAGCGGTGTCATGGGGAGGAGCGCTCATACTCAGGCCCCGGGGATGTAGCCATATCGGTTAACCTCGTTAACAAATTTCGGTGTCATGCTTGTGTGATTGCTTTGTCCTCAGTAGATCGACGGTGGCCTCAGATTTATTCTAACACTTCCAATAGAAAAAATATATTTGTTTCCATCAATAAGACATTTCTCTAGAGATATTAGAATCTGCTTCCGAATAAAATATAATTTGCATCCGAGAAAAAAAATTCTTTAACTTGAGCCAGATGCTAGCACATTGTCTCTTTTGTGGACAAATATTGTCCCGGCCTCTAATCTTATCCAATCACGATCTCCTCTCTGGGCATGGCACGACCACAGGCTCCTTTGTGTCTTCCACACACCACAACCATAAATGTCACACATACAGTTTGAGGCTATGACCACCACGTCATCAAGGGTGGAGTCAAGCAGAACACACACATTGTTCGATGACCTACATTCCAAAAAGTTTACAGAATTTGGTTGAACTATGGAGGCAAAGCTCTCTTCAATAAAAATATGGAAGAAACATATCATGTGGTGCAAAACAATTATATATTAGAAGCACACATAAGAAATTAAGAGAGGTTTGATCTACCAAAACATAAATGATACTCCCTCGGTTCCTAAATATAAGTCTTTGGAGGGATTTCACTATGGACCACATACGGAGCAAAATGAGTGAATCTATACTCTAAAATGCATCTAGATACATCTGTATGTGGTCCATAGTGAAATCTCTACAAAGACTTATATTTAGGAACGGAGGGAGTAGGACATATAGGACAAATTTGAAAAGAATGTTTGTAGTGCGGTAGTACCTCTATATAAGAGATGGTTTGCAGAGAGCATACTGATAAACAGGCCTTTTAACTGTATTCTAACAAATAACCCTCGATGCATATATTTGGTACGATAATTATTCCAGTTTTCTAGAGGATAAAGCTGGCAAATAACAAAAATGGTGCATCATTAGTGTTGGGTGGATGCATATAAATTTTGGAAAATGGAACCAATTTTTTTTCGCCAACTGCAGATGCATATATTTGGAAGCTCCCATCTAATAGTAATTTCTTGGAATATTTTGCACCAAAGCATACTCACAAACAAGCCTATTAACAGTAATCTAACAAACAAGTGAAACAACCCTCGATGCATATATTTGGTACGGTCATGCTTTCATTTTTCTTGAGGTATGAAGCTAGAAAATAATTCAAATGGTGCATTATTATTGTTGTGTGGAAGCATGAAATCTTGATAAAAGAAAGAAAAAAATTGCCGCCAACTGCGTATGCATATATTTCGAAGCTCTTTTATACAGGAAGCAATGAAACAATGTTTTCTCTGCATTTCTCACCATTATTCGATGCACCGAATATTGAAATTATGGAATAGCCACGGTTGCCAGCATACATAGCTATGGGTTATCTATCTACACAAAGCTGGACCTACAAAAGTTTGATGATAAATGGCCTACACATCACCAAAACAATACTAGGCAGCAAATGAACAAACAAACCAATGATTAGTCAGTTGTTGGATAGTCAAATCCGCGACAGTAGATGCACCGAAATACCTTTGATTTCAATACGGGGCGCTTGTAATTGGGGTGGTGGGGGCAGATTTTGCAATCCACTAGGTTCTCTGGCCGGCCAGTGCTACTCCTGTAGCTGGTTCAGCCGGCAATGCACGTGATTTGACCTGAAAAAAAGCACCAATCAAGATGAGGATGGGGGGTTTGATCAGTGGATGATGTTTGGAGAGACAGGGGCGGAGCTGGCTGGTTGGGTGGCCATGCTGCTCGACGGTGAGGAGAGCAGGATGAAGCTGCATGCGAGGCAGGGGGAGAAGGGATCTGGGCGAGGTGGAGGAGATCGGGCCGGTGCTGCTGCGATTAGAATCGGGAGAGATTAAGGGAGAGGATAACGCAAGGGAGCTGCAGGTAGTTAGTTCCCTGCTGATTTTTTTTATTACGTAAGAAGCACAATTTCTGAGGCGTCAGATTTCAATTGGATCGACAGCGTTGGACTTGTCTGGCGCTGGACGTCTGCCAGACTATAGATAGGAAGAGTTTCCCATTATAATATGATGATTGTGATGAAACAAGACTGAAGAGC
This sequence comes from Triticum aestivum, assembly GCF_018294505.1. Taxonomy (NCBI): domain Eukaryota; kingdom Viridiplantae; phylum Streptophyta; class Magnoliopsida; order Poales; family Poaceae; genus Triticum; species Triticum aestivum. Next base: position 426,767,114 of record NC_057795.1, on the reverse strand, counting down.
AATGCTACACATACGTGAACTTACATCCAGGTTTTATGTAAATGATGGTGTGGGTGTTGTTAATTGGGCCAGGATTAGCAGCTGGGGCCCACCCTGATTGAAATCAGGGGGAGGAGAGAATGATATGGAAGGTTAAGTAAGCGTACGTAGGACCTTTCATAGGTCTAGCATTTTTGCAAGACTGAATACGTACGGAAGCACAATTAGAGCAGGGCATGTGTAGCAGACCGACCAACGGAACTGCAAGCAACTCAAAAACCAAAGGGTTCTTTTCATTAACATGTAAGGTTGAGTATCTTTTCATTGACATAACAAGAGTTATATCATGTGATTACATGCACTCATTTAGCCATGTGCACTAGAGGCATGGTAGAGAGTGTTGGAGCAAACAAAAAAAGAGGTTGCTCATCCCTTAAAACATCGAAAGGCTAACTCGGTCTCGAGAATGATGTTCTTTATCCCGGTGACACTGGCCTTGGCCCATAAGTGCACCTCGTCCTTGATGGTGGCGGTGAGGTGAGAAACCAATGGCTGATCACTATTGAAGATGCGTCCGTACAAACACAAAGAAGGGACAATATCCAACCAAGAACTACTATTTACAAATACATTTTCTGCAGCAACATGTTAAAAACTCTATCCTAGATATCTATCAATTTTTACCTGATGTGGGTATTCGAGGTTTTCTTCATATGAATGAAAAGAGATAGGGGTCCCCAAAGGATCCCGACTGCATCACATATTTCTAGAAAAGTATTTTCACACATTACATAAGGACCCTCAAAGAAAACAAATTTATACTCCAGTCCTTGCATCTTGCAGAGAGAGGACCCTGTCATAGAAAAGGAAATTCCAATCCGGTCGTGCTAAGCACAATAAACCAAAGATCAAAGCCACTGTCGTTGGGGACGAAGCACTTGGGGGTGGTATCTTTGATGCGTCGTACCCATCAATTTGCCACCAGAAGAAACCACTGCATAAGCCTGGTTGGTGTTGGACTGCCTCCCCTTTGGTGTCATCTTGCTAGGACAACAAGGCCAATGACAAAGCTCCTACGGGTCGCCATTTGATTAGAAGAAGCCGGTCGGCAAACAGAGACCGGCAAGCGATTACCATATCTCCATCCCCGAGGGGAAAGGATCAACAATGCGTGTCGTAGGTCTGCCACATGCACACTTGGTGACGAGCTCTATGATCAAACTGTTGCTATAGCCCGAATGGACAGGGATCTAGTCCCTGATGTTTACTACACAACTTATTTTTGTAGACCCATGTTGGGCCTCCAAGCGCAAAGTTTTGTAGGACAGTAACAATTTTTCCTCAAGTGGATGACCTAAGGTTAATCAATCTGTGGGAGGCATAGGATGAAAATGGTCTATCTCAAACAACCCTGCAATCAAATACAAGAAATCTCTTTTGTCCCCAACACACCCAATACAATGGCAAATTATATAGGTGCACTACTTCGACGGAGAGATGGTATAGAAGTCTAGTATGGATAGTAGATATAGGTTTTTGTAATCTGAATAAATAAAATAAGCAAGGTAACAAGTGACAAAAGTGAGCACAAACAGTATTGAAGTGCTAGGAAACGAGGCCTAGGGTTCATACTTTCACTAGTGCAATCTATCAACAATGCTAACATAAGTGAATCATATAACAATCCTTCAACATGCGACAAAGAATCACTCCAAAGTTCTTCTCTAGCGAAGAACATAATATGAAATTGTTGCAGGGTATGAAACCACCTCAAAGATATCTTTTCCAATCAACCTATTGAGTCATTCCTATAAGTGTCACAAACAACCCTAGAGTTCGTACTAAAATAACACAATATGACACGCATCAACCAACTCAAATGTGACCTAGATACTCCAATGTCACCACAAGTATCCGTGAGTTGATTACTCGATAAGCATCAAACAACTCCAGATTCATAATATTCAATCCAAAACAAAGAACTTCAAAGAGTGCGCCAAGGTTTCTATCAGAGAAAGTAGGACGAAAACGTGTATCAACCCCTATGCATAGATTACCCCAATGTCACAATAATCCGCAAGTTGAATACCAAAACATATATCTAGGGAACCAATAGAACGCCCCATTGTCACTACAGGTATCCACATGCAATACATACATCAAGTGTTCTCAAATCCGAAAAGTATTCAATCCGAAAATAGTGAAACCTCAAAGGTAAAAACTCAATTCATCACAACAAGATATAGAGGGAGAAACACCATATGATCCAATTATATTAACAAAGCTCGCGGTACATCAAGATCGTGCCAATTCAAGAACACGAGAGAAAGAGAGAGAGAGAGAGAGAGAGAGAGAGAGAGAGAGAGAGAGAGAGAGAGAGAGAGAGAGAGAGAGAGAGAGATCAAACACATAGCTACTGGTACATACCCTCAGCCCCGAGGGTGAACTACTCCCTCATTGTCATGGTGACCGTCAAGATGATGAAGATGGCCTCCAGTGATGATTTACCCCTCCGGCAGGGTGCCGGAACAGAGCTTTTTGGGGTTTTTTGGTTTCACGTCAAGGGGGCCCACGGGGAAGCAACAAGCTCGGGGGGCATGTCGTAGGGGGGTGACGATAGCTTAAATCTGCGTTGGTATTTCCCCAAAGAGGAAGGGATGATGCAACACAACTACAACAAGTATTTCCCTTAGTTATGAAACCAAGGTTATCAATCCAGTAGGAGAACCAAGCAACACTATGTAAACGGTACCTGCACACAAAGAACAAATACTTGCAACCCAACGCGTAAGAGTGCTTGTCAATCCCACCCCGGTAAAAAGATAGATTAAATTGCATGAGATTGGATAAATAGATCTAGCAAGAACAAAAAATAAAATAAGTAAAGAAAAAGTGCAGCAAGGTATTTTGGGTTTTTGGAATAATATATCTGAAAAATATATGATAAAAGATAGACCCGGGGGGTCGTAGATTTCACTAGTGGCTTCTCTTGAGAAAATAGCACATGGTGGGTAAACAAATTACTGTTGGGTAATTGATAGAAGAGCAAATAATTATGGTGATTTCCTAAACATTGATCATGTATATAGGCATCATGTCCAAGATTAGTATACCGAAACGATTCTGCATCTACTACTATTACTCCACACATCGACCGCTATCCAACATGCATCTAGTGTGTTAAGTTCATGGAGAAATGGAGTAATACAATAAGAACGATGACATGATGTAGACAAGATCTATTCATGTAGGAATAGACCCCATCTTTTTATCCTTAATAGCAACGATACATGCGTGCCTCGTTACCCCTTCTGTCACTGGGTGAGGACACCACAAGATCGAACCCATCACAAAGCACCTCTTCCCATTACAAGGTAAATCAACCAAGTTGGGCAAACAAAACCGAAATATCGAAGAAGAAATACGTGGCTATAATAATCATGTATGGATATAAATAGATCTGATCATAAACTCACAATTCATCGGATCCCAACAAACACACCGCAAGTAGTCATTACATCAAATATATCTCCAAGAACATCGAGGAGAACATTGTATTGAGAACCAAAAAGAAAGAAGAATCCATCTAGCTACTGTCTACAGACCCGTAGGTCTATGGTGAACTACTCATGCATCATCGGAGGAACACCAATGAGGATGAAGAACCCCTCCGTGATTGTGTTCCCCTCCGGCAAAGTGCCGGAATAGGGCTCTAAATTGGATCTCGTGGTTCTAGAATTTGCGGCGGCTAGAATTGTGTTTCTGGAATATCTGAGTATTTATAGAGCTGAGAGGCAATGGAGGAGACCTCCATCAGCCCCACCACCCATCAGGGTGCGCCAGGGGCCTCTGGCGCGCCCAGGTGGGTGGTGGGCCCCATGGGCCTCCCCTCTGGTGCTTCCTTGGTCCCAAGTTGTCTTCTGTCCAAAAAAGATCTCCAAAAAGTCTCATGGCATTTGGACTTTGTTTGATATGGATATTCAGCGAACTAAAAAACAAGCAGAAAGTAGCAACTGACACTAGGCACTATGTCATTAGGTTAGTCCCAAAATATGATACAAAGTTGCTATAAAATGATTGTAAAACATCCAAGAATGATAGTATAACAGCATGGAACAATCAAAAATTATAGATACGTTGGAGACGTATCATCATCCCATGGCTTAATTCATGCTCGTCCTCGAGTAGGTAAATGATAAAACATAATTTTTGATGTGGAATGCTGCCTAACATGTTCATCACATATTCTTTTCTTTTGTAGCATGGACATTTGGACTTTTAGATGGTTCAAAGCAATAGTCTATATTTGACATGAAGACTTCAATACTCAAGCATATCAACAAGCAACCATGTCTTTCAAAATATCAACACTAAAGAAAGTTATCCTAGCTCAATAATTGATCCATTCATGAAACACACTTGAATATTAGCTACATCCAATGCACAAGCATGATCATAGTGCTGCCTAGTTGGTGCTTTATAAGAGAAGATGGAGACTCAAATATTTTTTTGCATAAAGTAAATAGATGGGCCCTTCACAGAGTGAAGCAGAGATTTGTAGAGGTGCCAGAGCTCAAAGCTTAAATTAAGAGATTAAATATTTTGAGAGGCATGCTTTTCCCGTCAACGAAAATGACCGAGTAGTTCCTAATACTTTCCATGCTAGATACATCATAGGCGGTTCCCAAACATAAAATAAAGTTTATTCCTTTTTCCACCATTCTTTTACAATCCATGGCTATCCGTATCCATGGGTGCATTCCATACCAATACTTTCCAAGGAATTTATTATTTGACAACATAAGTAAATTTCTTTTTCATTTTGGGACTGGGCATCCCTATTACCGCCACACTCTTGTGCAATGACAAGTGAATAAACACTCGTCTTGAGAATAACACATCTAGCATGGAAAAATATTGGCCACCCCCTGTCGCTTCATGAGCGGTACGGGCACACAAAAAGGAAATTCATTTTGAAAATTAGATTTGGCACATACTAATTTACTTAGAACGGCACAGAAATACCGCATATAGGTAGGTAAGGTGGACTCATATGGCAAAATTGGGTTTAAGTATTTGGATGCACAAGTAGTATTCCCACTTAGTACAAATGGAGGCTAGCAAATAGATTGAGAAGCGACCAACCAAGAAACAAAAATTCTCATAAACGAGCATTAAGCATAACTAACACCGAATAATGCACCACAAGTAGGATGTAATTTCATTGCTTTCATGCTTGCATAGGGAATCACAAAACTTAACACCAATATTCTTACTAAAGCATAATTACTCACCAACATGACTCACATATTATTATCACCATATCTCAAAACTATTATAAAGAATCAAGTTTATTTTGTCCAATGATCTTCATGAAATCTTTTATTATATCCCTCTTGAATATCTATCACTTTGGGACCACATTCGTATTGCAATTGCTTTTGACAAGCTCAAACAAATTTAAGTGAAGAACATGAGCATAAAAAAATTTGTCTCTCATAATAATATAAGTGAATCATGAGAGACTTTCTTCAAAAAAATTAAAGCACATCGTGCTCAAAAGGATATAAGTGAAGCACTAGAGCAATTCCATAGCTCGAAAAAATTAAGTGAAGCACATAGAGCAATTCTAACAAATCATAGCATAATTATGGCTCTCTCAAATAGGTGTGTCCAGAAAGGATGATTGCGACAAACTAAAAATCAAAACAAGCACAAGACTCCAAGCAAAACTCATGAAATGTGACAAACAAAAATATAACTCCAAGTAAAATTACCGATGGTTGTTAGAAGGAAGAGGGGATGCCTTCCAGGGCATCCCCAAGCTTAGTTGCTTGGTTCTTCTTGAATATTAATTTGGGGTGCCATGGGCATCCCCAAGCTTAGGCTCTTTTCACTCCGTATTCCTTCATCCATCATGATCTCACCCAAAACATCAAAACTTCAGTCACACAAAACTTAACAAAACCTTAGCAAGATCCATTAGTATAATAAAGCAAATCACCACTTTAAGTACTATTGCAAACCCATTCATATTTTATTATTGCATTATACCTACTGTATTCTAACTTTACCATGGCTTATATCCCCCGATATAGTCCATACACTCATCAAAATAAGCTCACAATGCAACAAAAACAAAATTTGTCAAAACAGAACAGTCTATAGTAATCTGAACTCTAACCATACTTCTGTAACTCCAAAAAATCTGAAAAATTAGGAATGCATAGTAAATTTGTATATCAATCTTGTGTAAAAAGTTCAGAGCAAAAGCACATTTCTGTGATTTTCTAAAATTATGCTACTGGGCGCAAAAGTTTCTTATTTCCAACAAGATCAAATCAACTATCACCAAACATGACCGCAAAGGCTTCACTTGGCACAAACACTAAACAAAAAATACACTCTAATCAGAGGCATAATTGTATAACTATTGAAGAACAGAAAGAAAAAGTGAAAAATAAATTTATTCAACGGGTTGCCTCCCAACAAGCGCTATCCTTTTAAAGCCTTTTAGCTAGGCATTGATAATTTTAATGATGCTCACATGAAAGATAATAATTGAAACACAAAGAGTGCATCATGTAGCATGTCAAAAACACATTTAAGTCTAACATACTTCCTATGCATAGGCATTTTATAAGCAAACAAATTATCATGGCAAGCAAAAACTAGCACATGCAAGGAAGAAGAAAGAAACAATAGCAATCTCAACATAATGAGAGGAAATTTAGTAACATGAATATTTCTACCACAACATTTTCCTCTCTCATAATAATTACATGCAGGGTCATAATCAAATTCAGCAATATAGCTATCACATGACATATTCCCTACATGATCCACATGCATGCAAAGTTGACACTCTTCCAAAATAGTGGGATTATCATCAAATAAAGTCATGACCTCTCCAAACCCACTTTTATCAAAAAATTCACGAGATTGAACACTCTCCAAATACGTGGGATTATTTTTACCTAGAGTTGACACTCTTCCAAACCAACTTTCAATATTATTGCAAACATTAACATCAATAGCATATTCATCATGAGGCATAAATAAATTTTCAAGATCATAAGAAGAATCACACCAATCATGATCATTGCAATAAGTAGTGGACATAGCAAAATTAGCATCCCCAAGCTTAGGGTTTTGCATATTATTAACACAATTGACATTAGTAGAATTTATAATAATATCATGTAATCATGCTTTTCATTGAAGGAGCTATCTTGAATCACTTAATAATTTTTTTCTTTAACACTTCATCACAATTTTCAGATTCAAGATCTTCAAGCAAAACTTCATAAAGATAATCTAGTGCACTCAACTCACTAGCAATTGGTTCATCATAATTGGATATTTTAAAAAGATTAGCAAGTGGATGAGGAGCCATCTCAATAGAGTTTTAGCAAGAAAAGATGCAAGCAAATAGAATGCACATGGCACCCATGCAAAGATACCAAACAAGCAAAAAGGCAAACGAAAAAATGCAAATATTTTTGTGCTTTTTGCAAAAATGTTTTAGAAGTGGGGGAGATGAAAACAACAGGCAAATGGCAAACAATGTAAATTGCAAGGATATGAGATTTCTGATTAGGAACCTGATAGATGTTGATGATGTCTCCCCGACAACGGCGCAAGAAATTGACAAGTTGACGGGAGACTACCTTGACCTCCCGGCAACGGCGCCAAAAATTCCTTTGACGCTAGCTTAAATCTATGTTGGTACTTCCCCAAAGAGGAAGGGATGATGTAGCATAGCTACGGCAAGTATTTCCCTCAGTTATGAAACCAAGGTTATCAATCCAGTAGAGAACCAAGCAACACTATGTAAGCGGTACCTGCACACAAAGAACAAATACTTGCAACCAAACGCATAAGAGGGGTTGTCAATCCCTCCGTGGTAAAAAGATAGATTAAATTGTATAAGATTGGATAAATAGATCTAGCAAGAACACAAAATAAAATAAGTAGAAAAATGCAACAAGGTATTTTTCGGTTTTTGGAATAATAGATCTAAAAACAATATGATAAAGGATAGACCCGGGTACCATAGATTTCACTAGTGCCTTCTCTCGAGAAAATAGCATACGGTGGGTAAACAAATTACTATTGGACAATTAATAGAAGAGCAAATAACTATGACGATATCCAAGACAATGATCATGTATATAGGCATCACGTCCAAGATTAGTAGACCGAAACGATTCTGCATTTACTACTATTACTCCACACATCGACCGCTATGCAACATGCATCTAGTGTATTAGTTCATGGAGAAACAGAGTAATGCAATAAGAACGATGACATGATGTAGACAAGATCTATTCATGTAGGAATAGACCCCATCTTTCTATCCTTAATAGCAATGATATATGCGTGCCTCGCTACCCCTTCTGTCATTGGGTGAGGACACCGCAAGATCGAACCCATCACAAAGCACCTCTTCCCATTGCAACATAAATCAATCAAGTTGGCCAAACAAAAACGAAATATCGAAGAAGAAATACGAGGCTATAATAATCATCTATGGATATGAATAGATCTGATGATAAACTCACAATTCAACGGATCCCAACAAACACACCACAAGAAGTCAATACATCAAATAGATCTCCAAGAACATTGAGGAGAACATTGTATTGATAACCAAAAGTAGATAAGAAGCCATCTAGCTACTGCCTACGAACCCACAGGTCTATGGTGAACTACTCACACATCATCGGAGGAGCACCAATGAGGATGATGAACCCCTCCGTGATCGTGTTCCCCTCCGGCAAAGTGCCGGTATAGGGCTCTAGATTGGATCTCGTGGTTCTGGAACTTCCGGCGGCTGGAATTGTGTTTTGATCGCTCCACTAGGGTTTCTGGAATATCTGAGTATTTATAGAGCTGAGAGGTGGTGGAGGAGACCTCCATGGGCCCCACCACCCATCAGGGTGCGCCAGGGGCCTCTGACGCGCCCAGGTGGGTCGTGGGCCACATGGGCTTTCCCTTTGGTGCTTCCTTGGCTCCCAAGTTGTCTTCTTGTCCAAAAAAATCTCTAAAAAGTTTCATGGCATTTGGACTTTGTTTGATATGGATATTCTACAAAGTAAAAAACAAGCAAAAAACAACAACTGGCACTGGGCACTATGTCAATAGGTTAGTCCCAAAAAATGATATAAATTGGCTATAAAATGAAAGTTAAACATCCAAGAATGATAATATAATAGCATGGAACAATAAAAAATTATAGATTCGTTGGAGGCATATCAGGGGGGCGCCCCCTAGGCTTGTCGTGCCCTTGTGACTCTTCTAGCACTTCCTTTAAGCTTTCAGAGTCTCTTTTTGTCCATAAAAATCACCTTAATATTCAGCCTATTCCGGGAACTTTTATTTCTGCACAAAAAAATACCACGACAGTTCTGCTGAAAACAACGTTAGTCTGGGTTAGTTCTTCAAATCGTACCAAAACCATATAAAAATATTGTAAACATGGCATGAATACTTCATGAATTATCGATACGTTAGAGACGTATGAGCATAAGCTTAATTCTTGCTCGTCCTCGAGTAGGTAAATGATAAAAGAAATAATTTATGAAGTGTAAATGCTAGCATAGTGCATAAGTTTGATCAATCATAGGTCCAAAAACTTTTTCTAGCATCATAACAACAACCTTTTCTCATAAAACTCATCATGATAAAGGTAGCAATCAATTCACATGTTATAGTTCAAACAATGCATTCTCTTGAGACTTAATGCTACTCTTGAGCTTGTGTTGGTTTCCCCTTGAAGAGGAAAGGGTGATGCAGCAAAGTAGCGTAAGTATTTCCGTTTTGAGAACCAAGGTATCAATCCAGTAGGAGACGACGCACAAGTCACTGAATACCTGCACAAACAATCAACAACTTGCACCCAACACGATAAAGGGGTTGTCAAGCCCTTCACAGTCACTTGCAAAAGTGAGATCTGATAGAGATAGATAAACGGTAGAGTAAATATTTTTGGTATTTTTGGTTTATAGATTGGAAAGTAAAGACTGCAAAATAGTAGATCAGAAACTAGCAAGATGTAAACGAGATTCAATATAATGGAAAAGAGATCTGGGGGCCATAGGTTTCACTAGTGGCTTCTCTCGAGATAGCAAGTATTACGGTGGGTGAACAAATTACTATCGAGCAATTGATATAAAAGCGCATAGTTATGACGATATCTAAGGCAATTATCATGAACATAAGCATCATGTCCGTGTCAAGTAGACCGACTCCTGCCTGCATCTACTACTATTACTCCACACATCGACTGCTATCCAGCATGCATCTAGAGAATTAAGTTCATAAAGAAGGGAGTAACGCATTAAGAAAGATGACATGATGTAGAGGAATTAACTCAAGCAATATGATGAAAACCCCATCTTTTTATCCTCGATGGAAACAATACAATACATGCCTTGCTGCCCCTACTGTCACTGGGAAAGGACACCGCAAGATTGAACCCAAAGCTAAGCACTTCTCCCATTGCAAGAAATATCAATCTAGTAGGCCAAAATAAACCGATAATTTGAAGAGACTTGCAAAGATATCAAATCATACATATAAGAATTCAGAGAAGAACCAAATAATATTCATAGATAAACTTGATCATAAATCCAAAATTCATTGGATCTCAGCAAACACACCGCAAAAGAGTATTACATCGAATAGATCTCCAAGAACATCGAGGGAACATGGTTTTGAGAATCAAAGAGAGAGAAGAAGCCAAATAGCTAATAACTATGGACCCGAAAGTCTGTGGTAAACTACTCACACTTCATCGGAGAGGTAATGGTGTTGATGTAGAAGCCCTCCATGATCGAATCCCCCTCCGGCAGGATGCCATAAAAGGCCCCAAGATGGGATCTCATGGGTATAGAAGCTTGCGGGAGTGGAAAAGTGGTTCCGTGGCTCTCCCCGAAGTTTTTAGGGTATAAGAGTATATATAGGCGAAGGAACTAGGTCAGGCGAGCCATGAGGGGCCCACGAGGGTGGGGGGCGCGCCTACCCCCTGGGCATGCCCTCCTGCCTCGTGGCTTCCTCGTTGCGTCTCCGACTTCATCTCCAAGTCTTCTAGTTTGCTTTCGGTCCAAGAAAGATCACCGCGAAGGTTTCATTCCGTTTGAACTCCGTTTGGTATTCCTTTTTTGCAAAACTCTAAAATAGGCAAGAAAAAACAGGGACCGGCACTGGCCCCTCGGTTAATAGGTTAGTCCCAAAAATAATATAAAATAGCATATAAATGCCTATTAAACATCCAAAACAGATAATATAATAGCATGGAACAATAAAAAATTATAGATATGTTGGAGACGTATCAAGCATCCCCAAGCTTAATTCATGCTCGTCCTTGTGTAGGTAAATGATAAAAACAGAATTTTTGATGTGGAATGCTTCCTAACATATTTATCCATGTAATTTTCTTTATTGTGGCATGAATGTTCAGATCTTAAAGATTCAATACAAAAGTTTAATATTGACATAAAAGCAATAATACTTCAAGCATACTAACAAAGCAATCATGTCTTCTCAAAATAACATGGCCAAAGAAAGCTATCCCTACAAAATCATATAGTCTGGCTATGCTCTATCTTCATCACACAAAATATCTAAATCATGCGCAACCCCGATGACAAGCCAAGCAATTGTTTCATACTTTTGATGTTCTCAAACTTTTTCAATCTTCACTAAATACATGAGCGTGAGCCATTGATATAACACTATAGGTGGAATAGAATGGTGGTTGTGGAGAAGACAAAAAGGAGAAGATAGTTTCACATCAACTAGGCGTATCAACGGGCTATGGAGATGCCCATTAATAGATATCAATGTGAGTGAGTAGGGTTTGCCATGCAACGGATGCACTATAGCTATAAGTGTATGAAAGCTCAAAAAGAAACTAAGTGGGTGTGCATCCAACTTGCTTGCTCACGAAGACCTAGGGCATTTCGAGGAAGCCCATCATTGGAATATACAAGCCAAGTTCTTATAATGAAAATTCCCACTAGTATATGAAAGTGACAACATAGGAGACTCTCTATTATGAAGATCATGGTGCTACTTTGAAGCACAAGTGTGGAAAAAGGATAGTAACATTGCCCCTTCTCTCTTTTTCTCTTTTTTTATTTGGGCCTTTTTTATGGCCTCTTTTCTTTCTTTTCCTTTTTTTTAATTTTTTATCCGGAGTCTCATCTCGACTTGTGGGTGAATCATAGTCTCCATCATCCTTTCCTCAAATGGGACAATGCTCTAATAAAGAAGATCATCACACTTTTATTTACTTACAACTCAAGAATTACAACTCAATACTTAGAACATCATATGACTCTATGTGAATGCCTCTGACGGTGTACCAGGATGTGCAATGATTCAAGAGTGACATGTATGAAAAAATTATGAATGGTGGCTTTGCCACAAATATGATGTTAACTACATGATCATGCAAAGCAATATGACAATGATGGATCCTGTCATAATAAACAGAATGGTTGAAAGTTGCATGGCAATATATCTCGGAATGGCTATGGAAATGCCATAATAGGTAGGTTGGTGGCTGTTTTGAGTAAGGTAATGGTGGGTGTATAATATCAGCGAAAATTGCGCGACACAAGAGAGGCTAGCAATGTTGGAAGGGTGAGAGTGCGTATAATCCATGGACTCAACATTACTCATAAAGAACTCACATACTTACTGCAAAATCTATTAGTTATCGAAACGAAGTACTACACGCATGCTCCCAGGGGGATAGATTGGTAGGAAAAGACCATCACTCGTCCCCGACCGCCACTCATAAGGAAGACAATCAATAAATAAATCATGCTCCAACTTCATCACATAACGGTTCACCATACGTGCATGCTACAGGAATCACAAACTTTAACACAAATATGTCTCAAATTCACAACTACTCTACTAGCATGACTCGAATATCATCATCTTCATATCTTAAAACAATCATAAAGAATCAAACTTCTCATAGTATTCAATGCACTTCATACAAAAGTTTTTATTATATCCATCTTGGATGTCCATCATATTAGGACTAAATTTATAACCAAAGCAAATTACAATTATGTTCTAAAAGATTCTCAAAATAATATAAGTGAAGCATGAGAGTTCAACAATTTCTATAAAATAAAACCACCGTAGTGCTCTAAAAAGATATAAGCGAAGCACTAGAGCAATATTGTCTATCTCAAAAGATATAAGTGAAGCACATGGAGTATTCTAATAAATCACAATTCATGCGTGCCTCTCCCAAAAGGTGTGTACAGCAAGAATGATTGTGGTAAACTAAAAATAAAAGACTCAAATCATACAAGACTCTCCAAGCAAAACACATATCATGTGGTGAAAAAATATATAGCCTCAAGTAAAGTTACCGATAGACGAAGACGAAAGAGGGGATGCCTTCCGGGGCATCCCCAAGCTTAGGCTTTTAGTTGTCCTTGAATTTTACCTTGGGTGCCTTGGGCATCCCCAAGCTTAGGATCTTGCCACTCCTTATTCCAAAGTCCATCAAATCCTTACCCAAAACTTCAGAACTTCACAACACAAAACTCAACAGAAAATCTCATAAGCTCCGTTAGTATAAGAAAATAAACCACCACTTTAAGGTATTGTTGTGAACTAATTATTTATTTATATTGGTGTAATATCTTGTCTATTCAAACTTCTCCATGGTTCATACCCCCCGATACTACTCATAGATTCATCAAAATAAGCAAACAACATGCGAAAAACAGAATCTGTCAAAAACAGAACAGTCTGTAGTAATCTGTAACTCTAGAATACTTATGTAACTCCAAAAATTCTGAAATAAATTTGTGGACCTGAGGAATTTGTATATTAATCTTCTTCAAAAATAATCAACTTAAAATTACTCTTCTGTTAAAAATGATAATTCTTCTTGTGAGCTCATAGTTTCTGTTTTTTACAGCAAGATCGCATTAACTTTCACCCAAGTATTCCCAAAGGTTCTACTTGGCACAAACGCTAATTAAAATGTAAAACCACATATAACCAGAGGCTAGATGAATTGTTTATTAGTAAACAGGAGAAAAAAAGTAAATAACAAAAATAAAATTGGGTTGCCTCCTAACAAGCGCTATCATTTAACGCCCCTAGCTAGGCATTGAGATTTCGATGATGCTCACATGAAAGACAAGAATTGAAGCGCAAAGATAGCATCATGAAACACCTGACAAACACATCTAAGTCTAACATACTTCCTATGCATAGGCATCTTATAGGAAAACAAATTATCATAGCAAGCAAAAACTAGCATATGCAAGGAAGCCGAAAGAAACAATAGCAATCTCAACATAACGGGAGGTAATTTAGTAACATGAAAATTTCTTCAACCATATTTTCCTCTCTCATAATAATTACATGTGGGATCATAAGAAAATTCAACAAAATAGCTATCACATAAAATATTTTCAACATGATCCACATGCATGCGAAGTTGCCACTCTTCCAAAATAGTGGGAGTAACATTAACTTAAGTCATGACCTCTCCAAACCCACTTTTATCAAAAAATTCATAAGATTGAACATTCTCCAAATATGTGGGACCTAAAGTTGACACTCTTCCAAACCCACTTTCAATAATATTGCAAACGCTATTATCAATCTCATATTCATCATGGGGCTTAAATAATTTTTCAAGATCATAAGAAAAATCACCCCAATCATGATCATTGCAAGAAATAGTAGTCATAGCAAAACTAACATCCCCAATCTTAGGGTTTTGCATATTACTAGCACAATTGACATTAATAGAATTTATAATAACATCCTTGCAATCATGCTTTTCATCAAAGGTATCAAGTATGGGTGCAATAGCAACAATCTCATGTTTAACATAAGGGACTATAGCAAATTCGTCTTCATAAATATTGGCACCATGGCCACAATAATAGCAAGCATCATGTTCATCAAGGGATATTTCAATCAAATCATCGGAATCATAATTATCTATAGATTCATGCATATCATTATTTTCTTCCAAAGCAACGGTCATTCTTTCAATAAATTCTTTGACATGGACATTATGAGCATAGTTTTCATAGCAATATTTAAGTATGTCAAAATTTTCAGATTTATAGAGAGTAATATCATACTTTTCATCCAAAGAAGCAAATTCATAAGCACCCTTAAAAGCAACAAATTATTCAATTTTTTCGATATCATAGTAACTATAAATGCCCTTTGCATAAGAAGATAAGATTTCATTATTATTAGACTCACATAGGTAGGGAAGATGTTTTTTAGGGTTCTTAGAGCAACAAGTAAAATCATAAATTTCACAAAGATTCCAAGCATAGCATAGCAAACTATTTATTTGATTCCATAAGAGTCCCCCTTTTTGAGACACACGATGGTGCACAAAATGAGCATGCTCATCTAAAGATTTCCCATCAACTAGGCTAGTTGGGGTTTTAGCACGAGCGCATAAGGATCAAAGATGATCCAAGTAGAACACTTTAAGTGGATCCATATCAATAGATTTTTAGCAAGCAAAGATGCAAGCAAATAGAAGGCACATGGAAACACAAACAAAAAGACATACGAGAAGAAGGCGAAGAAAAAGGCAAAGGTTTTCGAAGATCGTTTTAGAAGTGGGAGAGAGGAAAACGAGAGGCGAATGGCGAATAATGTAATGCAAGGGACAAGAGTTTATGATGGGTACTTAGTATGGCTTGACTTGACGTAGATCTCCCCGGCAACGGCGCCAGAAATCCTTCTTGCTACCTCTTGAGCTTGCGTTGGTTTTCTGGTGAAGAGGAAAGGGTGATGCAACAAAGTAGCATAAGTATTTCCCACAGTTTTCAGAACCAAGGTATCAATCCAGTAGGAGACGACGCACAAGTCATCGAATACCTGCACAAACAATCAACAACTTGCACCCAACACGATAAAGGGGTTGCCAAGCCCTTCACGGTCACTTGCAAAAGTGAGATCTGATAGAGATAGATAAACGGTAAAGTAAATATTTTTGGTTTATAGATTGGAAAGTAAAGATTGCAAAATAGTAGATCGGAAACTAGCAAGATGTAAACGAGATTCAATATAATGGAAAAGAGACCTGGGGGCCATAGGTTTCACTAGTGGCTTCTCTCGAGATAGCAAGTATTACGGTGGTTGAACAAATTACTACCGAGCAATTGATAGAAAAGCGCATAGTTATGCCGATATCTAAGGCAATGATCATGAACATAGGCATCACGTCCGTGTCAAGTAGACCGACTCCTGCCTCCATCTATTACTATTACTCCACACATCGACCACTATCCAGCATGCATCTAGTGTATTAAGTTCATAAAGAATGGAGTAACACATTAAGAAATATGACATGATGTAGAGGAATTAACTCAAGCAATATGATGAAAACCCCATCTTTTTATCCTCGATGGCAAAAATAAAATACATGCCTTGCTGCCCCTACTATCACCGGGAAAGGACACCACAAGATTGAACCCAAAGCTAAGCACTTCTCCCATTGTAAGAAAGATCAATCTAGTAGGCCAAACTAAACCGATAATTTGAAGAGACTCGCAAAGATATCAAATCATGCATATAAGAATTCAGAGAAGAACCAAATAATATTCATAGATAAACTTGATCATAAATCCAAAATTCATCGGATCTCAACAAACGCACCGCAAAAGAGTATTACATCGAATAGATCTCCAAGAACATCGAGGAGAACATGGTATTGAGAAACAAAGAGAGAGAAGAAGCCAACTAGCTAATAACTGTGGACCCGAAGGTCTGTGGTAAACTACTCACGCTTCATCGGAGAGGTAATGGTGTTGATGTAGAAGCCCTACATGATCAAACCCCCCTTCGACAGGACGCCGAAAAAGGCCCTAAGATGGGATCTCCCGGATACAGAAAGTTGCAACGGTGGAAAAGTGGTTTCATGCCTCTCCCCAAAGTTTTTAGGGTATAAGAGTATATATAGGCGAAGGAACTAGGTCAGGGGAGCCACGTGGGACCCACGAGGGTGGGGGTGCACCCTCCTGGCTCGTGGCTTCCTCGTTGCATCTCCAACATCATCTCCAAGTCTTCTGGTTTGCTTTCAGTCCAAGAAAGATCATTGCGAAGGTTTCATTCTGTTTGGACTCCGTTTGGTATTCCTTTTCTACAAAACTCTAAAATAGGCAGAAAAACAGAAATTGGCACTGGGCCCTCGGTTAATAGGTTAGTCCCAAAAATGATATAAAATATCATATGAATGCCTATTAAACATCCAAAACAGATAATATAATGGCATGGAACAATCAAAAATTATAGATACGTTGGAGACGTATCACTTAACAACCTATGTTCTTAGTCACCAAACAATTTCAATTCAACTTGGTTTCAACAAAGTCTAAGTAAGAGCTCCACATACTCAATTATCGTATAGTCTTCCATGATTGCTAGTACTCAAAGCATATTTTTAGAACAAATGACATCCATTGAACACAGAGAAAGATAGGGGCTTAATGTTTCGCCTCCAAACTTATTTATCATAGAGATAATTGTCAACAATAATAATTCATGATAATATATTTGAATGGGCATATATGCCTAGATCTTTCCCCACCACATGATGCTTTCTAACTAAAGAATAATTGAGGTTGAAATGAGAACGAACACATATTCACTCTTGCATAAAAGTAAAAGCTGAAAATTAGAAGATAGGACCTTCGCAGAGGAAGTAGAGGTTGTCATGCGCATTTGAATTTGTGATGTGCAAGCCCTTAATGCAAAGGAATGTCTAGGATCGAAAGTTGGTATGAAGGGGGGTGATTAGACTACTTGACCAAATAATAATTTAACCTTTTCCCAATTTTAATTGTTGGCAGATTTTAGCAACTAGTACAAATCAAGAAATCAACCTACACATGCAATTTTAAGAGTGTAGCAGCGGAAAGTAAAACATTGCATATGAAGGTAAAGGGAAGGGTTTGGAGAAGGCAAACGCAATGTAGACACGGAGATTTTTGGCGTGGTTCCGATAGGTGGTGCTATCGTACATCCACGTTGATGGAGGCTTCAACCCACGAAGGGTAACGACTGCGCGAGTCCACGGAGGGATCCACCCACGAAGGGTCCACGAAGAGCAACCTTGTCTATCCCACCATGGCCATCGCCCACGAAGGACTTGCCTCACTTGGGTAGATCTTCATGAAGTAGGCGATCTCCTTGCCCTTACAAACCTCTTGGTTCAACTCCACAATCTTGTCGGAGGCTCCCAAGAGACACCTAACCAATCTAGGAGACACCACTCTCCAAAAGGTAATAAATGGTGTGTTGATGATGAACTCCTTGATCTTGTGCTTCAAATGATAGTCTCCCCAATACTCAACTCTCTCTCTCTCACACAGATTTGGCTATGGTGGAAAGATGATTGGAAAGCAACTTGGGGAAGGCTAGAGATCAAGATTCTTGTGGTAGGATTCGAATATCTTGGTATCAACACATGAGTAAGTGGTTCTCTCTTAGAAAATGAGTAGTGGAAGTGTAGGCACGTTTTGATGGCTCTCTCTCAAATGGAGAAGGGGTGGAGGGGTATATATAGCCTCCACACAAAATCCAACCGGTACACACATTTGAGCCAACTCGGTCAGACCGAATAGGAGAACTCGGTGAGACCGGTTTAGTTCAAAATGTGAATGTTAGGAATCTCTGTGGGACTGACTGGAACAACTCGATGGGACCAATGTGCTAGGGATAGGGCAAAACCTCATCTCGGTGAGACCGAATGGTTGAACTCAGTGAGACCGATTTCAGCAAAGAGCAAACAGAGAGTTGGTCAAGCAAACTTGATGGGACCAATTGCTCATTTTGGTGAGGCCGATATGTTACAAAGGGAAACAAAGAGTTTGCAGGGCCATCATGGTGAGACCAAGATCCGTATCGATGTGACCGAATTTTCTAGGGTTTCTGGCTGTGGCTATGTCAACTGATCTCGGTGGCGCCGGATAGATCAAATCAGTGGGGCCGAGTTTGACTTTGAGTTTTGGACATATGTGGGAATGAGAGTGCCTAAGGGTTTTGGAGTAATATTACTAAGCACTTTGAGCAAGTAGACCATTGAGCAACACCTCATCCCCTTTTAATAGTATTGGCTTTCCTATGGACTCAATGTGATCTTGGATCACTAAAATAGAAATGAAGAGTCTTGAGCTTTTGCCAATATGTGTCCTTAGCATTTTAAGGGGTCCATATCTAGTCCATGCCATGCCAATCATTGAACTTTATGAAATATTAAACTTGAATGGATATTATTTCAATGAGCTATATGTTGTTATGAATTACCAAAATCACTCAGGGATTAGTTGCACTTTCAATATCCCCCTTTTTGGTAATTGATGACAACATGTAGATCAAAGCTTTGACAAATGATAATATAAATGAAATACATCGTCGCTTTGAGAAGTATGTGATAAGCAAGAGCTCCCCCTAAATTTGTGCATTATTTAAAAATCTACTTTTAAATGCAAATGCACAATCGATTAGGATGATGGGTCACTCTTCCATGTCACATACAACTTGGTGGAGTGCTCAAAATGATAAGATTTAAAGAATATGCACTCATCACGAAGGATACAAGTGATTGCTCATCCACAAATAATCACAGAGATAGATAAGTAAGTGATGTCTACTACGCAACCTTCTCCTTGTAGACGTTGTTGGGTATCCAAGTGCAGAGGTTTGTAGGACAGTAGCAAATTTCCCTCAAGTGGATGACCTAAGGTTTATCAAGCCGTGGGAGGCGTAGGATGAAGATGGTCTCTCTCAAACAACCCTGCAACCAAATAACAAAGAGTCTCTTGTGTCCTCACACACCCAATACAATGATAAATTGTATAGGTGCACTAGTTCGGCGAAGAGATGGTGATACAAGTGAAATATGGATGGTAGATATATGTTTTTGTAATCTGAAAATATAAAAACAGCAAGGTAACTAATGATAAAAGTGAGCACAAATGGTATTGCAATGCTTCGAAACAAGGCCTAGGGTTCATACTTTCACTAGTGCAAGTTCTCTCAACAAAAGTAACATAACTGGATCATATAACTATCCCTCAACATGCAACAAAGAGTCACTCGAAAGTCACTATAGCGGAAAACAAACCAAGAGATTATTGTAGGATACGAAACCACTTCAAAGTTATCCTTTCTGATCGATCTATTCAAGAGTCCATAGTAAAATAACACAAAGATATTCTTTCTGTTCGATCTATCATAGAGTTCGTACTAGAATAATACCTTAAGACACAAATCAACCAAAACCCTAATGTCACCTAGATACTCCAATGTCACCTCAAGTATCCGTGGGCATGATTATATGATATGCATCACACAATCTCATATTCATCTATTCAACCAACACAAAGTACTTCAAAGAGTGCCCCAAAGTTTCTACCGGAGAGTCAAGACGAAAACGTGTGCCAACCCCTATGCATAAGTTCATTGAACCTGCAAGTTGATCACCAAAACATACATCAAGTAGATCACGTGAATATCCCATTGTCACCACAGATAAGCACGGCAAGACATACATCAAGTGTCCTCAAATCCTTAAAGACTCAATCCGATAAGATAACTTCAAAGGGAAAACCCAATCAATTACAAGAGAGTAGAGGGGGAGAAACATCATAAGATCCAACTATAATATAAAAGCTTGCGATACGTCAAGATCGTGCCAAATCCAGAACACGAGAGAGAGAGAGATCAAACACATAGCTACTGGTACATACCCTCAGCCCCGAGGGTGGACTACCCCCTCCTCGTCATGGAGAGCGCCGGGATGATGAAGATGGCCACCGGTGAGGGATCCCCCCTCCGGCAGGGTGCCGGAACTAGGCCCCGATTGGTTTTTGGTGGCTACAGAGGCTTGCGACGGCAGAACTCCCGATCCATTGTGCTCCCTGATGTTTTTAGGGTATATGGACATATATAGGCGAAAGAAGTCGGTCGGGGGAGCCACGAGGGCCCCACGAGGGTGGGGGGCGCGCCCAGGGGGGTAGGGTGCGCCTCCCGACCTTGTGGCCACCTCGAAGCTGCCTTGACATCTACTCCAAGTCTTCTAGATTGCTTCCATTCCAAAAATAACTCTCCCGAAGGTTTCATTCCATTTGGACTCCGTTTGATATTCCTTTTCTTCGAAACACTGAAATAGGCAAGAAAACATCAATTTGGGCTGGGCCTCCAGTTAATAGGTTAGTCCCAAAAATAATATAAAAGTGTATAATAAAGCCCATAAACATCCAAAAAAGATAATAATATAGCATGAATGCTTCATAAATTATAGATACGTTGGAGACGTATCATCATCCCCAAGCTTAATTCCTGCTCGTCCTCGAGTAGGTAAATGATAAAAGAAATAATTTATGAAGTGTGAATGCTAGTAGGTGCATAAGTTTGATCAATGATAATGTCAATCATCTTTTCTATCATGATTATATGTCATAACAGTAGCTCATCTCATAAAACTTTTCATGATCAAGTAACAAGCTATTCAAATAAAGCATAGACCATAAACTTTCTAGAAACTATGTTCTTAGTCATCAAACAATTGCAATTCGTCTTATTTTCAGGAAGAGTCTATGTAAGATCTTTGATTTAGCAAATCCCACATACTCAACTATCATATAGTCTTCCATGATCTTTGATTTAGCAAATCCCACATACTCAACTATCACAGAGAAAGATAGGGGCTTAATGTTTTGCCTCCCAACTTACTTATCATATAGATAATTGTGAACAATAATAATTCATGATCAAATATATTTGAATGGCCATATGTTCTTAGATCTTTCCCATCACATGATGCTTGCCAACTAAAGAGTAGGTTGGAATGAGAAGGAATACTACTGACTCTTGCATAAAAGTAAAAGATAGGCCCTTCACAAAGGGAAGTAGGGATTTGTAGAGGTGCCAGAGCTCAAAGATTTTAAACAGAGATGAAAATAATTTTGAGAGGTATGCTTTCATTGTTAACATAACAACCAAGAGTTCCCAATATCTTCCATGCTACACACATTATAGGCGGTTCCCAAACAGAATGGCAAAGTTTATACTCCCCCACCACCAGCAATCATCAATCCATGGCTTGCCCGAAACAACGGGTGCCTCCAACTATCAACAATCCTGGGGGTGTTTTGTTTACATTATTTGCGATTTGTTTTTGATCTTTTGATCATAGGACTGGGCATCCCAGTTACCAGCCATTTTTCTCGTGAATGATGAGCGGGGTCCACTCATCGTGAGAATAACCCACCTAGCATGGAAGATACTGACAACCCCTAGTCGCTACATGAGCGATTCGGGCATACAAAACAGATTATTATTTGAAGGTTTAGAGTTTGGCACATGCAAATTTACTTGGAACGGCAGATAAATACCGCATATAGGTAGATATGGTGGACACTCATGGAATAAACTTGGTTCAAGGAATTTGGATCCACAAGCAGTATTCCCGCTTAGTACAAATATTTGGCTAGCAAAGGATTCTAAATAGCAAGCACCACATGTTGGAGGATCTATAACAATATAACTTCTATACAAATATACCCAAGCATAACTCATTATGTTGTCTTCCTTGTTCAATTTCAACTAATTTGCTCAGGTTTGAAAATAATTAATGGGGCTCACAATCATAGAAGATGTCTAAGATAGTATATTTATATGTGAAATCTCTCTTCCTTCAATATTCTTTCATGAATTGTTCAAGTGACCAATACAATGTTTGCTAACCTTCAATAAATTTACCACCTCTACTTATTAGATGTGAAGTCATTACTCCCAATGGGGTAAGCATATGAAACATATATAATTTCAGATTTATGACATTCAACTCATTCAACCATTTACTCATTGGATATAAGTGAAGCACATGAGTAAATGACAAACTACTCCAAAAAGATATAAGTGAAGCACATGAGTTAAATAATTATGTAGCTATGTGAAGACTCTCTCTCATTTAAGAATTTTAGATCTTGGTATTTTATTCAAACAGCAAGCAAAACAAAATAAAACAAAAGGATGCTCCAAGCAAAACACATATCATGTGGTGAATAAAAATATAGCTCCAAGTAAAGTTACCGATGGACGAAGACAAAAGAGGGGATGCCATCCGGGGCATCCCGAAGCTTAGGCTCTTGGTTATCCCTGAATATTACCTTGGGATGCCATGGGAATCCCCAAACTTAGGCTCCTGCCACTCCTTATTCCATAGTCCATCGAATCTTTACCCAAAACTTGAAAACTTCACAACACAAAACTCAACAGAAAACTCGTAAGCTCCATTAGTATAAGAAAATAAAACCACCACTTAGGTACTGTTGTGAACTCATTCTAAATTCATATTGGTGTAATATATACTGTATTCCAACTTTTCTATGGTTCATACCCTCCGATACTACTCATAGATTCATCAAAATAAGCAAACAACTCATAGAAAACAGAATCTGTCAAAAACAGAACAGTCTGTAGTAATGTGTATCAAACGTAACTTCTGGAACTCCGAAAATCCTACCACATTAGGAAAACCTGAGCAATTTGTGTACCAATCTAGAGCAAAAAGCATCGGATCAAAATAACATTTCTGTGAATTATCAAAACTAATATACTGGGTGAAAAAGTTTCTGATTTTCAGCAGGATCAACACAACTATCACCGTAAGCTATCCTAAAGGTCTTACTTGGCACTTTATTGAAACAAAAGCTATAAAACATGATTACTACAGTAGCATAATCATGTGGACACAAAAAATAGTAAAGGTAAATATTGGGTTGTCTCCCAACAAGCGATTTTCTTTAATGCCTTTCTAGCTAGGCATGATGATTTCGATGATGCTCACATAAAAGATAAGAATTGAAACATAACGGGAGCATCATGAAGCATATGACTAGCACATTTAAGCCTAACCCACTTCCTATGCATAGGGATTTTGTGAGCAAACAACTTGTGGGAACAATAATCAAGTAGAATAGGAAGGCAAAACAAGCATAGCTTCAAGATTTTCAACACATAAAGAGGAAACTTGACATTATTGCAATTCCTACAAGCATATGTTCCTCCCTCATAATAATTTTCAGTAGCATCATGAATGAATTCAGCAATATAACCAGCACCTAAAGCATTCTTTTCATGATCTACTTGCATAGAAAATTTACTACTCTCCACATAAGCAAAATTCTTCTCATTCGGAATAGTGAGAGTATCATAAGAGACTCGAATACTATAAATTGTTTCCATATTAAAAGAGTAACGTTCAGAGAAAGAGTAATCATAATCATGACAAGTTTCATAAATATAATCATCACTACTTTTTATAGCATAAGTTTCATCACAATAATCATCATAAGTAGCAACTTTGTTCTCATCATAATCAATTGAAACCTCTTCCAAAATAGTGGATTCATCACTAAATAAAGACATGACCTCTCCAAATCCACTTTCATAGATATTATAAGATTCAACACCCTCCAAAATAGTGGGATCATTACTTCCTAAAATTGACACTCTTCCAAACCCACTTTCATCTTTATAACCATCATAAATAGGAGGCATGCTATCATCATAATAAATTTGCTCATCAAAACTTGGGAGGCTAGAAATATCCTCTTCATTAAACGTAACATCCCCAAGCTTGGGACAAACATTAATTGCAGAAAATATATTCTCAAACATGTCATTCTCATCAAACATAGCATCCCCAAGCTTGGGCCTTTTCATATCATAAGCATAATCACTCTCATCATTAATAGTATGGATAGCACCAATAGTATAGCAATTATCATCATCACAATGAGTAATAGGAGAAAAATCATTTGGGAGGGATACCTTTCTACCTTTGCTTCTCCGTCTTTTCTTTTTCTTCTTCAGATCATGTATGGGTTTAACCCTCTTTTTTGAGCTCCTTATTAATGAGATTGGTTGAATAGAAAGCTCCTCCTCGTTACCTGATTCATCATGAGAAATAATAGGAGGATATTGGGAAGTCTCTTCCCTTTCGTTAGTATTCTCTTCATATTCTA
The DNA here is from genome assembly GCF_018294505.1 of Triticum aestivum. Classification (NCBI taxonomy): domain Eukaryota; kingdom Viridiplantae; phylum Streptophyta; class Magnoliopsida; order Poales; family Poaceae; genus Triticum; species Triticum aestivum. The sequence goes on along the minus strand of NC_057795.1, from coordinate 426,742,074 downwards.
TTTACTTTGTTTTATTTATGTAATTGGCAATATAAGGATTTTCAATGCAATTCGCCGTACAATACATATAAATTTCCTCTAGATCAATATCAAGGAATTACTTAAGGTTACATTCTAGAATATGCTTAGTTGCATGTTTCATTTCTTCATAACCCAAAAGCAAACTAAGTTCATTATGATGTGCAAGGGAAATCAAGTCATCACAATTTTTGGACACGATTCGATCATGAAACAATTTGCATCGGAGATTTAAATGACCATGTTCATGGCAAAGTTCACAAGTACGATAAAGAAATTTTAAATTTTCAGCACTCACATCTAGCCTTTCTTGCAACCATTTAGTTTCTAAATACTTATGCCTCTTGCAAAATCTATCTTCCCTATTTGGTGTGTACTTGCAAACTCCATGCACTCCACAAAAATTGATATGTTTATAAGAGACATTTTCATCATGACTAGTGGAATCATCATTAGTACTATGGATATTCAAAGAGTTCATACTAACAACATTGCAATCATGCTCATCATTCAAAGATTTACTGCCAAGCATTTTATAGACTTCTTCTTCTAGCACTTGAGCACAAATTTTCTTTCCATCATTCTCATGAAAGATATTAAAAAGATGAAGCGTATGAGGCAAACTCAATTCCATTTTTTTGTAGTTTTCTTTTATAAACTAAACTAGTGATAAAACAAGAAACAAAAAGATTCGATTGCAAGATCTAAAGATATACCTTCAAGAAGTCACCTCCCCGGCAATGGCGCCAGAAAAGAGCTTGATGTCTACTACGCAACCTTCTCCTTCTAGACGTTGTTGGGCCTCCAAGTGCAGAGGTTTGTAGGACAGTAGCAAATTTCCCTCAAGTGGATGACCCAAGGTTTATCAATCTGTGGGAGGCGTAGTATGAAGATGTTCTCTCTCAAACAACCCTGCAACCAAATAACAAAGAGTCTCCTGTGTCCCCAACACACCCAATACAATGATAAATTGTATAGGTGCACTAGTTCGGCGAAGAGATGGTGATACCAGTGCATTATGAATGGTAGATATAGGTTTTTGTAATATGAAAATATAAAAAAATCAAGGTAACTAATGATAAAAGTGAGCACAAATGGTATTGCAATGCTTTGAAACAAGGCCTAGGGTTCATACTTTCACTAGTGCAAGTTCTCTCAACAATAATAACATAACTAGATCATATAACTATCCAACATGCAACAAAGAGTCACTCCAAAGTCACTAATAGCGGAGAACAAACAAAAAGATTATTGTAGGGTATGAAACCACTGCAAATTTATCCTTTCGGATCGATCTATTCAAGAGTCCGTAGTAAAATAACACGAAGCTATTCTTTCTGTTAGATCTATCATAGAGTTCGTACTAGAATAACACCTTAAGACACAAATCAACCAAAACCCTAATGTCACCTAGATACTCCAATGTCACCTCAAGTATCCGTGGGCATGATTATACGATATGCATCACGCAATCTCAGATTCATCTATTCAACCAACACAAAGTACTTCAAAGAGTGCCCCAAAGTTTCTACCGGAGAGTCAAGACGAAAACGTGTGCCAACCCCTATGCATAAGTTCATTGAACCAGCAAGTTGATCACCAAAACATACATCAAGTAGATCACGTGAATATCCCATTGTCACCACAGATAAGCACGGCAAGACATACATCAAGTGTTCTCAAATCCTTAAAGACTCAATCCGATAAGATAACTTCAAAGGGAAAACTCAATCCATTACAAGAGAGTAGAGGGGGAGAAACATCATAAGATCCAATTATAATAGAAAAGCTCGCGATACATCAAGACCGTGCCGAATCAAGAACATGAGAGAGAGATCAAACACATAGCTACTAGTACATACCCTCAGCCCCGAGGGTGAACTACTCCCTCCTCGTCATGGAGAGCGCCGGGATGATGAAGATGGCCACCGGTGAGGGATCCCCCCACTGGCTGGGTGCCAAAACAAGATCCCGATTGGTTTTTGGTGGCTACGGAGGCTTGTGGCGGTAGAACTCCCAATCTATTGTGCTCCCCGATGTTTTTAGGGTATATGGACATATATAGGCGAAAGAAGTCGGTCGGGGGAGCGACAAGGGGCCCACGAGGGTGGGGGCGCGCCCAGGGGAGTAGGGAGCGCCTCCCGACCTCGTGGCCACCTCGAAGTTGCCCTGACGTCTACTCCAAGTCTCCTGGATTGCTTCCGTTCCAAAAACAACTCTCCCGAAGGTTTCATTCCGTTTGGACTCCGTTTGATATTCCTTTTCTTCGAAACACTGAAATAGGCAAGAAAACAACAATTTGGGTTGGGCCTCCAGTTAATAGGTTAGTCCCAAAAATAATATAAAATTGTATAATAAAGCCCATAAACATCCAAAACAGATAATAATATAGCATGGATGCTTCATAAATTATAGATACGTTGGAGACGTATCAGTAAGCACACACATTAAGCATAGTATGATCAAACACATGATCACAAGTATCTCACGAGCATAACACTAATTGTCGCATATGAATCAAACAACCAAATAGTCAAAGTAGCAAGAGAAGCAAATAAAACCAACACACACTCTCTCTTGAAGCCTAAGATCTATACACTTTCTCCCCCTTTGGCAACAAGTTACCAAAAAGTTTGAAAACGTATAGTGCTATACGACACTCTAGGCATGATCTCCTGGAGCTCCTGAAGGGATCTTCTGGCTTGTTGCTCTGGCAGAAGTCTGTGGAGCTAGAGGAGTTGACACTGGAGGTACAACTATGGCAGTGGCTGCAGGTGCTTTAGTGGTAGTCCTGGAGTCCCTGGCAACTAGCACAACCGATGACCTTTGTGCCCTTGGCACTCTCTGGAAAGTGTCTGTAGTGGGTCTATCATCCTTATACTCAGCATCCTCTTGGAGCTTCTCCACAATAGTCTGTATCTCAGTAACTTCACATCTAGATCATGAAATTTTGTCTCAATAATCCTCTCAAGACTTTCCTGATTTTGAGTCAGGGTGGCCAAGCCCTTCTCAATTCTCACTGTAGCCTCAAGAAGATAACTGTGTCGATCTTGCTTGGTCTTGAGCATCACTGTGGAGGCATCTGTTGCACTTCCTGCCTTTGCTTTCTCTATCTTCTCCTGGGCTTCAACACATGTAGGATGGGATGCATCCATGACAACCTTGTTGTCCTCAATATCTGGACTCAGGGGAAGATTATCTCTGTCAAGAAGATATGTCCTGGTTCCCATCTTGGAATTGATCAACATTTGAATGTGAGGGGCATATCCGCAAGATCTCTTTTGACAAGTAGCTATTCTCTTCACAGTTTCTACAATCAGGCTCATCACCTTGAACTTCTGAGGAACACCATCAAACAAGTGAAGCAAATTGATGGAGTGACCACAAATCATTCTATGATCTCCTGAATTGGGCAACAGAGTGTGCCTCAATATAGTGTTGACGGTGGTCAAACCAGCAAGCAAATAGTATATGGATCCAAACTTGTGAGTCTCCAAGGCTTCATTAGGAATTGGTTTGTACATGTTAGCCATGGAGTTGTGATCCTTCCTGGACTTAGCATATACATCAATGTCATTTTCTTCCTCCTCTGGGCATTGATCACCTTGGCCCATTCTGATATAGTTGGTTGATATCTTGTTCCCTCAGTCATCCATACAATCTTTCCATCGTGGTAGAAGTGAGTAGTGGAATAGAATTGCATGATCATCTCATTGTTCCACTTAGTCAACTTCTGACCAACAAACTTGTCAACACCATTCCATTAAAGCTCTCATGCACACTTGGGAAGTAGTCTTCATTATCATCAATGTACTTCAAGTCCACCCATTTCATGTCACACACTATGGGATTCTTGTCCAAAAGTACAATCTCATAGAAATCTTGTTGTTCCTTTGTGTGAATGCGATAGTCCATGATAGTTCTCCTCCTGATAGCATATGGATCATTCTGCCACCATAGTCTCAGACTTGCATCCTTTCTTAGCTTCATATTCTCTGCCATAGGATGATCATCATTATGATATGGAATCTTGGGTTTGAGATTCTTGAGCACTTGTGACTCTTCTTCTTCTTCTTCAGCTTCAGGCAGTGGGGCCTTGTTCTTTTCAGCAACAGGAATGTTCCTTGTTGATCTCTTGGATGCAGATGGTTTGGGAGCTTGAGCTTGAGCTGAAGACTTCGGGGCAGACTTGGGCTTAGATGGAGCAGCCCCAGTCCTTATGGCTTCCCCCATAAGCTTCTGAGTCTTTGGTGGAGGTGCAACTGGCTCATCCTCCTCCTCTTCTTCTTCATCAGAAGAGTGATTTTCAAACTCAGCCATAGGATCTACATGTTTGCACCATCTTCCTCTTTTCCTTTCTTTCTTCTCTTCTCCAGCACCACTTGCTGGCTGTGCTTGCTCTTGAGTTGAGCCTCTGACTTTTGACATTGGGGCTCTTTTGGAAGGACCTTTCTTCTTCATTCCAGGCTTGGTTGTAGCAGTAGCATATTCCTTCTTGAGCACCTTTTTCTTGAAGGTCACCTACTCCTCAACAATAAAATCTTCATCCTCAGATTCAGATGTTCTCTTCTTCCTTTGCCTAGTAGCTGCCTTAGGCAAATTGCTGGGAGCGCTTCTGCTTCCATCATCATAGTTGCTAGAGGAACTAGTGCCCTCACTGAGATTGACATGCTCTTCAGATCTGTTCCGACTATCACTGCCCTCTAACATTGCTGAAACTGACCCTGTGAATAGATGGGTATAGATAGAGTGGATGAGCATCAGAAAGTGCAGCTTATTTTGCAAAACATTGAGTCAAAAACTTAAGTTTAGTTTTCTCCAGAAAGCATTTCGGAGCTACCAATTTGACGAACTCGGTGACACCGAAGAACTAATTAGAGTCTAAACATGCATTTTTGGTCAGACCGAAATGCAGTTCGGTGACTCTGAGATGCTAGGGTTTCACAGAGAAAGTGATTTTGGTCGCACCGATGAGTACACTTCGGTCAGACAGAGTTGTACTTGTGCAATGGTCAGGGCCAATCGGTGTCACCGAGATCCTCAGATTGGTTGATCTGAGATGGGTTCGGCAGAAACCTAACCCTTAGTTTTTGCACCAAATCTATTCTAAGGAGTTCTTTTGGTGGATAGATCAATCTCATATGTGGGAAGAACATGGGCATTATACTTTGTGCAAGAGTCAGGGTTATGGAAAGCACAAATGGTCAAATCTGTACCCAAACTTGGCAACGGACTTGCTATGGTAGCAATGGCGGTGAGGATTCCTTTAACGACAGTGAAGACCAGCAACAGAAGGTCACTAGCAATGACAACGATGATCCAGAGACTAGGGGTGGCAGTGCTGGGGCGCGGGCTCGTGCGGTTGAAGTGATTTTCAACCGTACGGGTACACAGAGTATAAATACCCAGGCGTTGTCGGTGTGACTGAGTGGAACTACTCAGTGGCTGAGGGATTCCTCGATTAAGGGTTCCTTGGACGGCCGGATTATGTAGCATGGGCCGAACTATTGGGCTACGAAGATACAAGACAGAAGATTTTGTCCCGTGTCTGGATGGGACTCTCCTTGGCGTGGAAGGCAAGCTTGGCGTTCAGATATGTAGATTCCTTTTCTTTGTAACCGACTTTGTACAACCCTAGCCCCCTCCGGTGTCTATATAAACCAGAGGGTTTAGTTCGTAGAGGCAATCGTAATCACATAGGCTAGACTTCTAGGGTTTTAGCCATTATGATCTCGTGGTAGATCAACTCTTGTAATACTCATATTCATCAGGATCAACCAAGCAGGAAGTAGGGTATTACCTCCATAGAGAGGGCCCGAACCTGGGTAAACATTGTATCCCCCGCCTCCTGTTAGCATCAGCCTTAGACGCACAGTTCGGGACCCCCTACCCGAGATCCGCCAGATTTGACACTGACATTGGTGCTTTCATTGAGAGTTCCGCTGCATCGTCACCAAAAGGTCTGATGGCTCCATCAATCATCTACAACAATGCAGTCCAAGGGGAGGTTTTCCTCCCCGGACAAATCTTCGTATTCGGCGACTTTGCACTGCAGGCCAACTCGCTTGGCCATCTAGAGCAGATCGACAGCTACGCCCCTGGCCATCAGGTCAGGTTTGGAAGCTTGAATTACGTGGCCGATATCCGCGAAGACTTGATATTCGATGGATTCGAGCCCATGACGGCCCCTCCCTGCCACCACGATGAACATGACCTAAATCTGTCATCGGACCATGCTCAGGAGATAGCACCGGTAACTGCTCTGGCTCTAGATTTGGAGTAGATCACACCGTCCGAGGACGGGAAGCTCAACCCCGCCACGGAAGCTGCAGACTCAGCAGCGTTAGAGCCGCACACATATCCAACCTCGAGTGGGGCCTGTGTCACCGTAACCTCGGATTCGTCTTTGGCCATAGGTTCCGAACCGCGTGCATCCGCGCCCATCGAACCAGATCAGGCGCCGATCATTGAGTTCAGTTCCGCGGACATCTTCCGGCACTCGCCTTTAGGCCATGTGCTAAATTCATTAAAAGCCCTCTCCTTATCAGGAGAATCTCAGCCGAACTATATCCGGATTGGATTGGATGCTGATGGCGGAGAATTTCTCTTCCCACCCACCACCCACTTCATAGCCACTGTCGAAGACTTAAACGACATGCTCGATTACAACTCCGAAGACATCGACGGTATGGACGACGATGCCGGAGAGGAGCAGGCACAAAAGCCACCGCTTATCATGCGCTGGACAGCCACCTCCTCGTATGACGTATACATGGTGGATACACCCAAAGAGAACAACGATGACAATGAGAAGGATCCAGTCGAGGATAAACCTCCTGAGATACAACCAAAGCACCAACATCAGCGACGCCGCTCTAAACCATGTCATGGAAAAAACAGAAATACCGGCACAGGAGAAAATAATACTCTGGACGATGCCAAAGACAATGAAGACCCGTTGTGCCAACCTCCGAATAGGACGAACGGGAAGATGGGCAAGTTAGCCCTGATGAACAGGCCATGAATGAAGACTCGGAGGACAGTAACTACCTTCCGCTCTCCGAGGACGAGGTGAGCCTAGGTGACGAAGATTTTATCGTGCCTGGGGAGCCCGTCGATCAGGAGCGCTTTAAGAGCCGGCTAATAGCCACTGCGAGGAGCCTGAAAAAGAAACAGCAGCAATTTCAAGCTCATCAAGATATGCTCAATGATAGATGGACTAATGTCCTAGCAGCCGAAGAATACGGCCTCGAGCGCCTAACCAAAAGTTACCCGAAGCGCAAACTGTTACCTCAATTCGATGATGAGGCGCTGGAGCTCGTCCTACCAGCGCATAATGCGGCTGACCGACCACCACGTGGCCGGGACAAAGCGGCAACTCGAGCCGAACACCAGCGCGCACTACCTCACCATAAAAACAGAAACACAACAGATTGGGGATACACATATGACCTATGACATGACGTGGAAAACACAGCAGGTCAGACCAGATTGATCTATGGATCGCTGGGGCATGCCCCGATGCGTGACGATGGCCATCCAGCCGGACGTGATAAACATAATCACGCCCCGGACCAAAGACCGCAAACGAACTCCATCTGAGCTACGTCGTGACTCGGACCGATATAGAGGCGCCGCACACCCCCTTTGCTTCACTGATGAAGTAATGGAACATGAATTCCTGAAAGGGTTTAAACCCATGAACATCGAGTCATATGATGGGACAACAAACCCCGTAGTATGGATTGAGGATTTTCTTCTCCATATTCATATGGCCCGCGGTGATGATCTTCATGCCATCAATACCTCCTGCTAAAACTCAAGGGACCAGCTCGGCACTAGTTGAACAGTCTACCTGAAAACTCCATTGGAAGCTGGGAGGACTTGGAAGATGCCTTCCTCAACAACTTCCAAGGTACATATGTCCGACCTCCGGATGCCGACGACTTAAGTCACATAGTACAATAGCCCGAAGAGTCAGCCAGGAAATTCTGGACTAGATTCTTAACTAAAAAGAACCAGATCGTCGACTGTCCGGATGCCAAAGCCCTAGCGGCCTTTAAAAATAGCATCCGTGACGAATGGCTCGCCCGACACCTCAGCCATGAAAAGTCGAAGTCCATGGCATCCCTTACGACGCTTATGACCTACTTCTGCGCGGGCGAGGATAGCTGGCTGACCCGTAGCAATAACAATACAAGCGAGCCTCGCACTTCTGAAGCCAGAAACAACAATGGCAAGCCCCGATGCAACAGACACAAGCGTCGAAGCAACGGTGACAACACCGAAGACACGACGGTCAACGACGGATTCAGTGGCTCTAAGTCCGCTCAGTGGAAGAAGCCGTACAAAAGAAACAATCCGGGCCCGTCCAGTTTGGACCGCATACTCGATCGTCCATGTCAAATCCACGAGACTCCTGATAAACCAGCCAATCATACCAATAGAGAATGTTGGGTTTTTAAACAGGCCGGCAAGTTAATGCCAAGAACAAGGACAAGGGGTTGCAAAGCGAGGACGATGACAATGAGCCCCGGCCACCGAACACAAGGGGACAGAAGAAGTTTCCCCCCAAGTTAAAACAGTGAACATGATATACGCTACCCATATCCCCAAGAGGGAGCGCTAGCGCGCGCTCAGGGACGTATACACGATGGAGCCAGTCGCCCCAAAGTTCAACCCATGGTCGTCCTACCGGTCACTTTCAATCGCAGGGACCATCCGACCAGTGTCCGTCATGGTGGTTCAGCCGCACTAGTCATCAAGCCAATCATTGATGGATTCCATCTTACGTGAGTCCTCATGGACGGCGGCAGCAGCCTGAACCTACTCTATCAGGATACAGTGCACAAAATGGGCATCGGTCCCTCAAGGATCAAGCCCACAAAAACCACCTTTAAAGGTGTCATACCAGCTGTAGAGGCCCGCTGTACGGGCTCAATCACACTGGAGGTGGTCTTTGGATCTCCGGACAACTTCTGAAGCGAGGAGTTGATCTTCGATATCGTCCCCTTCTGCAGTGGCTATCAAGCACTGCTCAGTGGAATCACATTCGCTCGATTCAATGCGGTGCCACACTACGCTTATCTCAAGCTTAAGATGCTCGGACCACGCGGTGTCATAACAGTCAATGGAAACACGGAACGCTCCCTCCGTACCGAGGAGCACACCGCTGCCCTCGCAGCAGAAGCACAGAGCGACCTTTTCAGGCAGAACCTTAATTCGACGGCCAAGCTCCCGGACACTGTGAAACGAGTCCAAACTACCCTGCAGCAGGAAAGTCTAGCTCGTCATGAGCTTGACTAGCAATTCGGCCTCCGTCGCAGTCCCGACCGAACCACGACATTTGTACCACGCGTACATAACTACGCACTCAAAATACCATGGGCATAGACGAAGGCACAACTAGACCGTGGTCCATAATACGGCTCAACCTGTCCTGGACCCGCATACTTTTACTTTTTCTTTCTTTTCAGGTTTCTTCTCTTCCTAGGTCTTTCCTGGTGGCCTGATTGTCAGACCTATCAAGGGATGGATACACCAAGACGGCAAGAAGCATTGACGTATAAGGGAATTTCCAGGTGGTCTCTTTAATTGATCGTTGTGCCTGTTTTAAAGACCCGCACACAGCTCTCCCTTGGTCGTGGCATGTTAAATAGCCCATTTGCTTATCGCACTACTTGTACAAATACGCTTTGTCGTATTAATCAAACCATAATGGAAAATAGTTCGCGTCCCAATTTCTGTGACATTAGCGTACTACTACATTTTTTCTTTTTTTCTCTTGATATTTCTATAAATTGCACACGTACACTCTGGTATGCCTTAATTCGCCAGGGCCTTCATTACGCCCCATAATACAGCAACAAAGTCCGAACACTTTTTTAAGTATAGTTCGACACCCCGAACTTATAACATTATATGCATCGGCTCCGAATCATGTCTTTGGTCAATAGTTGGGTTGCTTGGCTCCTATTCTTACTACCTTACGTTCCGCTATATCGGCTAGGGTAGTAAAGGGAGAACTACTGCAATTGTGTCCTGGTTCATCCGAATGAGCACCTCAATAGAGAAAGCCTAAAACTGACTGTCATGATGCGGCGTGAGCCGGTCAGCTATTCGAGAGGTTACAAATCTTTAGCGATTTTCTCCGCATTATGCGATGAATCAGTTTTTATCCAATCAGGTGTTTACAGCACCCCAAGTTAGGACTTCCGAACACTAGGCGCTACGCCTAAATTTTTATTGTCAAACTCCTATGGCTAAGTGAGGGTGATAAAGCCACATAGTCTGATTGCCTAGTTCGTTGCGCTAAACACCTCCTTTAAGGACCAAAACTTTGGAGCAAAGAGTGTTTAGATTCATCCCGAACACCCCCGTACTGCCTACGTGGGGGCTAAAGCCGACGACTGGCCAACTCTCAGATTTAAAAAAATAGCCGCACAGGAGGTAAAAATTTAAATAACAGGCATTATATTACATAACGACACTGTTTCATATTACAGGACAGGATAACATAAATGTATTCATGGAAATATAATATCTTTAGCACATTGCTCCACCACGACGTGGGATCCCTCCAAGACATTGTCAAAATACAGCTTGGGTGTGCGGTGCTCCTTGCCCGCGGGCGGTCCCTCGGTCGCAACCTTCATGGCGTCCATCTTCACCCAGTGCATCTTGACTCGGGCAAAGGCCATTCGCGCGCCTTCGAGGCAGATCGACCGCTCGATGGCATCAAGCCGAGGGTAGTCATTGACCAACCGCTTCACGAGCCCAAAGTAGCTGCTGGGTATGGCTTCGGCAGGCCATAGCCAAATTATTAAATCCTTCATGGCTAGTTCGGCTGCCCTATGTTAGCTGATCGCTAAAGAGCATCGGATGTTCTCGCGCAAGGTATTGCGACCAAAACAGCTTCTCCGTAGAGCTCCCCTCTTCGGCTTGGAAGAACTCCGCAGTGTGTGAAATGCTGCGGGCAGATCCGCAAACGCCCCTGGAGAACGCCAAATCCGGGTCAGTAAGAGGAACCTTTTCTTCACATATTTTCTCTGCATAATAAAGGCCTTACCCGCCGTGATTTTTCTGCCCTTCTGGATTTCCTGGAGGGTGCCCTAGGCTTCAACCCGGGCATCGTGTGTGCTTTGGCGGGCCTTGGCAAGTTCAGACTCTTGATCCGTAATGTTGCACTCCAAGGACTCGCATTTCTTGACGGCGTCCTGGAGCTCCTACTGGACCTCACTGACCCTCGCCTCGTGCTTTTCACGGGCGGCTTGTTCCTTGGCCGCTCTCTCCTCGGCCTCGGCCAGCATCTTCTTGAGGGCCTCCACCTCGGTCGCCGCCCCTGCAAATATCATGGCACTTTAGTCAGCACAAATCATTCATCCGTACTGAACATACAGAAGGTCATTGCATACCTTGTTTATCCTACAGCTATTTTTTCACGCGGCCGGGCTCTTCCGTGGCCCGCTCCAGACTCTGCTTCAGTCCGGAAACCTCAGCAGTATGAGAAGTCGTAGCCGTCACAACGCCTACTTGTTCACATTGACTTATCTGGTTAGTCTCCTGCAAAACTTGTTTGATCCTCTGTCTGCCTTTTCTTTTCAAACACCAAACAGTGTCTCAGGGGCTACTGTCTATACTGTGACATTCTTTTTACATAATTGTGTTGCTTACCTCAAAGCGTGTCAGAAGGCTTGTGCAGGCTTCGGTCAGTCCGCTCTTTGCGGACTGGATCTTCTCAATCACCGTACCCATAAGGGTCCGGTGTTCCTCAACGATGGAAGTGCCTTGCAGCACTTCCAGCAAATTATCCAGTGCCTCTGGATGGATAGAGGTCACCGGTGGAATAGGCGCACCTCCTTCTTTTGAAAGAGGCTGCTTGCCAGATTCCGGAGTCGTAGGGGTCTCCGGAGTTGTATTTGGCTGGGGGCCAAACTGAATATGGCCCCCATCGCCAGTCTCCATGGGGATTCGCTCCCCGATGTGTCTGGCGGCTGAGGTTTCACCCTCTGGCACCTCCCGGATGGCCTCCTGAACCTCTCCCTAGCTTGGGATCCTTCGGGACAACACCTCGGTGTCCTCCATGGCCTTGGGAGAGGACGCCGCCGGAAGGGTCCCGCTATCCATCGCCTTCGAGTCCAGCGAATCCCTCGAAGATGAGGATCGCTCGAGGTTGGATCGAGCCAGACTGCAAATACATGATTCAACATGTTAATACTAAGAATTAGTGAGGCCGGCTATATGTATGTGTCCGGGTTTTCGAGTACTCACGATTTGGCCAGGGGCTTGTCCCTGGGGCACCATTCTGAGCTGCTGTCGGTGGCCGCTATGGAGTTGTTCGGAAGGGAAGCTTTCCCCTTCTTGGACGCTTCAGCCTCCAGACGCATGGAGGCCGCCCTTTTCTCCTTTCCCCGCTTAGGGGGAGAGTTGCTCTCCTCCTCCTCTTCGTCCTCGTCGGCGGAGGAGTGAGTCTCAGTGTCTTCGGACGTTAGCTCCGAAGCACCCTTGCGACGGAGACCACCTCTGGTCCCCTTGGCCTTCTTCTTGGCCTTCTTCTCTGGCGCTTGATAGGGCGCCGGAACTAGCATCTTCATCAGGAGTGGGAGTTCTGGGTCTTCGGGCAGCAGAGCCGGACAGTGAATCCACTCCGTCTTCTTTGTCCAGCCCTGAGAGAATTTGTAGGGAGGCTTAGGAGTCCTCCTCGAATATGCAAGTAAAGGACACACCTTGAAAACATGAAAAAACTTACCAGACTAGTGGGATGGGCCAAGTCATGCCCGCGGTCCTCGGTCGTGGCTGGCTGCGTCTCACTGGCCTTGAAGAGCACCTTCCAGATGTCTTTGTGCGTGGTGCCAAAGAACTGCAGCAAGGTCTGGTGCTTGGCCGGATCATACTCCCACAAATGGCAGGTCCGGCGTTGGCATGAAAGGATCCGGCGAATAAGCATCACCTGGATCACATTGACAAGCTTGAGGTTCTTGTCTGTCATGCTCTTGTCTGTCATGCTCTTGATGCGCGTCTGAAGCGTTGTCAACTCGTCCGGCGAAGACCAGTCCAGGCCTTCTCTGGCCAGGAGGTGAGCCGCATCGGGCCCCCAGACCAGAATTCGGGAGCCGTGGCCCAGGTGGTGCCGCGTAGCTATGTGATATAGAACCATGATTTCTGCCACCCTTTGACGGTCTCCACGTGGGAGCCTTCAGGCCATGTGACGTTGGGCATCTTGCTCACCATGGCGCCTCCGCACTCTACGTGTTGGCCGCTCACCACCTTTGGCTTCACATTGAAGATCTTTAGCCATAATCCGAAGTGGGGTGGGAAGCGGAGGAAGGCCTTGCACATGACAATGAATGCCGAGATGTTGAGGATGGAGTTGGGGGCCGGGCTAGATCGTGGAAATCCAGCCCATAGTAGAGCATTAGTCCACGGACGAATGGGTGGAAAGGAAATCCCAACCCGCGGACAAAGTGGGGGATGAAAACTACCCTCTGATGGGGCTCCAGGTTGGGGACGATCTGTCCCTTGGCCGGAAGCCGGTGGGTGATTTTCTTGGCCAAATATCTGGCCTCCCGGAGCTGGTTATGTCCTTCTCCTTAACGGAGGAGGCCATCCACTTGCCCTACGCTATAGATCCGGACATGGTTGGAGTGCTTTCTTGGGGGGCAAAGATGAGAACTTGGGCGCTGGAGCTCGAGAATGGGGGAGGCAGAGAGAGAAGGCGTGGGTGAAAAGGGGTGAATCCTTGTCTCTTTATAAAGGCAGTGAATATCAAGCTCCTCCCCGCTCGCCTTGAAAGTCGCCTATTCCCCAAGGGTCATGCAGATGCCACGGTTAGGTTACTCATGCCCGTATTGATGAGAATCCCGCAATAAGGGATACGATCTCTGCTTTGACAAGATGTGCCAATGAAACCGCATCTTGAAATATGAAGCGGCAGGCTAAAAAAGGGTTCGAATAATGGCCGGGTGGCGACGTGATGTCACGCTACAAAAATTTGTCAGTGGATTGGACTCATGAAATATTATACTCTCTGCGGTTGTGTGTGGTACTTGTTTTGCAAAGCCGGACACATTTTTTGTGTTCGAAGACTATTTTGGAGTATTCGGAGGAGGAACCCGCCTTGCAATGCCGAAGACAATCTGCACGCCGGACACCTCATCATTGAAGCCTGGTTCCGTGGCTACTAAGGGAGTCCTGGATTAAGGGGTCCTCGGACGGCCGGACTACATAGCATGGGTCGGACTGTTGGGCTATGAAGATACCAGACAGAAGACTTCGTCCCGTGTCCGGATGGGACTCTCCTTGGCATGGAAGGCAAGCTTGGTGTTCGGATATGTAGATTCCTTTTCTCTGTAGCCGACTTTGTACAACCCTAACCCCCTCCGGTGTCTATATAAACCAGAGGATTTAGTCCGTAGAGGCAATCATAATCACATAGGCTAGACTTCTAGGGTTTTAGCCATTATGATCTCGTGGTTGATCAACTCTTGTAATACTCATATTCATCAAGATCAATCAAGCACAAAGTAGGGTATTACCTCCATAGAGAGGGCCCGAACCTGAGTAAACATCGTGTCCCTCGCCTCCTATTACCATCAGCCTTAGACGCACAGTTCGGGACCCCTACTCGAGATCAGCCGGTTTTGACACCGACAGTGGCACCGAGATGCAACACTGCTAGCAATTGCTGCAACTCGGTGTGACCGAATGGTTCTAATCAGTTGCACTGAGATAAAAACCTAGAAAAACTTAATGACTTCTGTGAGACCGAGTAGGAGTGAGTTGGTCTGACCGAAAGGCGTTAAGAGGTTTTGCAAGTTAAGCCCTTGAGAGTTCGGTGGCTCCGAGTGCTCCTCACTTGGAGGGTCCGAATTCGACTTATTTCAAACTTTGTGATGTAGCATTAATGGAGTTTGAGATGATAAAAAGCATAGATAGCTAGAGGGAGTACTTAGGCATTCTTGTCCATCCATTTGGCAAAAATAAAGACCAAACAATCAAAGCAACAAATTGATGTCCTCGAATGGAGAAAATTATGCAACCAACATGCTCACAAAAAATATGGCAAATAAAGCATGTGGCAAAGCGTGCACAAACATTCTAGCATCTATCAAGCAATTGGCGACGACTAGGTCATCTATATATGAGTATATTGACTTAGGAGTCAAATGAGAACGTTTGATCATAGGTCATACTCATCATTTAAGCACAAGTGGGGTTACCATTTTTACATAAATCATTGTTGTGTTCACGTCATTAGAGTTGATTTAGCTCAATTCTAAGAGCAAAGCTCCCCTAGATTTGATATCCCCCGTTAGAGGGATGAACTAACCTTGGCTTTTGTCGATGATGACTTCATGTTGGTGTTGAAAATGTGGATGCTCAATGTTTATGTAGATCATTTGGAGCAATCCATTGGAGTGAGTTGCACTTTCAATACCTACATGGGTTAGTCCCACAAGGAACACACAAGGATATCCATAGACATAGAGTGAAACACACATATGATGATGTACATGAAAGCATTAGCTTACCTTTTCCCTTGTCTTACCAACAAGAGGGTTTGTGACTCCTTGAACTAGTGCAAGATATGGAAGTTGATTGCACTTGTCCTTGCCAAAATGAATATGAGTGATGTATGTTGGCGGAGTCACCCTCAAGAACACTCTAGTTCTTATTCTTTGGGATCCACATCAACTTGATGGGAATCCTTGGAGTTGTAGTCATACTTGATGAAGTAGAACTTGATGTAGTCTTGGGAACTGAGGGAGTCCTGGATTAGGGGGTCCTCGGACAGCCGAACTATATGCTTATGCCGGACTGTTGGACTATGAAGATACACAATTGAATACTTCGTCCCGTGTCCGGGTGGGACTCTCCTTTGCGTGGAAGGCAAGCTTGGCAATTCAGATATGTAGATTCCCTTCTCTGTAACCAACTCTGTGTAACCCTAGCCCCCTCTGGTGTCTATATAAACCGGAGGGTTTAGTCCGTAGGACAACAACAATTAGAATCATAGGCTAGCTTCTAGGGTTTAGCCTCTACGATCACGTGGTAGATCAACTCTTGTAATACTCATATCATCAAGATCAATCAAGCAGGAAGTAGGGTATTACCTCCATAGAGAGGGCCCGAACCTGGGTAAACATCATGTCCCCCGCCTCCTGTTACCATTAGCCTTAGACACACAGTTCGGGGCCCCCTACCCGAGATCCGCCGGTTTTGACACCGACATTGGTGCTTTCATTGAGAGTTCCAATGTGTCGTCACCATAAGGCTTGATGGCCCCTTCGATCATCTACAACGATGCGGTCCAGGGTGAGGTTTTCCTCCCCTGATAGATCTTTGTATTTGGCGGCTTTGCACTGTAGGCCAACTCGCTTGGCCATCTGGAGCAGATCGATAGCTACGCCCCTGGCCATCAGGTCAGGTTTGGAAGCTTGAATTACACTGCCAACATCCATGGAGACTTGATCTTCGACGGATTCGAGCCAATGACGGGTGTAAAGAGGCAGTCCGGGGGGGGACCCGAGGTGGACACAACCCACCAGGGCGCGCTTGGGCCTCCTAGCGCGCTCTTGGTGGGTTGTCCCCTCCTCGAGACTTCCCTCAGGTGCAACCGGGGCCCAACTTCTTAATTTTGGTCCATAAAAAATCATCGTGAAGTTACGTGGCATTTGGACTCCATCTGATATTGATTTCCTGTGATGTAAAAAACATGCAGAAAACAGCAACTGGCACTTGGCACTATGTCAATTGGTTAGTACCAAAAAATGATATAAAATGACTATAAAATGATTGTAAAACATCCAAGATAATATAACAGCATGGAACAATAAAAAATTATGGATTCGTTGGAGACGTATCAGCATCCCCAGGCTTAATTCCTGCTCGTCCTCGAGTAGGTAAATGATAAAAATAGAATTTTTGATGTGGAATGCTGCCTAACATGTTCATCGCATTCTTTTCTTTATAGCATGGACATATGGACTTTTATATGATTGACAACAATAGTCTGGTTTTGACATGAAGACTTTAATACTCAAGCATACCAACAAGCAACCATGTCTTTCAAAATATCGACACTAAAGCAATTTATCCCTAGCCCATCATGCTCAATTATTGATCCATTCATGAAACACACTCGAATATTAGCTACACCCAATGCTCAAATACGATCATAGTGCCCCTTAGTTGGTGCTTTATAAGAGAAGATGGAGACTCAAATTCAAAATAAAAATTGCATGAGTAAAAGAAAGGCCCTTCACGGAGGGAAGTAGTAATTTGTAGAGGTGCCAGAGCTCAAAGCTTAAATTGAGAGATAAAATTATTTTTGAGAGGTATACTTTTCCTACCAACGAAAACGACTTGCAGCATCCCAACACTTTCCATGCTAGATACATCATAGGTGGTTCCCAAACAGAAAATGAAGTTTATTACCTTTTCCACCATAAATTTCACTTTCCATGGCTAGCCGTATCGACGGGTGCCTTCCATACTGTTGGTGTCAAAACTGACGGATCTCGGGTATGGGGTCCCAAACTGTGCGTCTAAGGCTAATGGTAACAGGAGGCGGGGGACACAATGTTTACCCAGGTTTTGGCCCTCTCGATGGAGGTAATACCCTACTTCCTGCTTGATTGATCTTGATGATATGAGTATTACAAGATTTGATCTACCATGAGATTGTAGAGGCTAAACCCTAGAAGCCAGCCTATGATTATGATTATTGTCATCCTACGGACTAAACCCTCCGGTTTATATAGACACCGGAGGGGGCTAGGGTTACACAGAGTCGGTTACAGAGAAGGAAATCTACATATCCGAATTGCCAAGCTTGCCTTGCACGCAAAGGAGAGTCCCACCCGGACACGGGATGAAGTCTTCAATCTTGTATCTTCATAGTCCAACAGTACGGCACAAGTATATAGTCCGGCTGTCTGGGGACCCCCTAATCCAGGACTCCCTCAGTAGCCCCTGAACCAGGCTTCAATGACGATGAGTCTGGCGCGTAGATTGTCTTCGGCATTGCAAGGCGGGTTCTTCTCCAAATCCCAGAGTACCTGTTGTAACGAGCCATGTACGGCTTCCCATTGATGTTGCACTCCTTGGCTTATGTACCTTAATAATGGCAGTCTCCACGTGTCGAGCAAATGCGAGAAGTCGGGGCATTTTTACATTTGCCACCCTAACCATGTAAGTAGATCATCTATTAAAGAGACGGGGATCCTCAGATCCAAATCACACCATCTTCCCCAAGCGAGGATTCATCAAAGCGCACCCGAAAAAACCATCCCATCATGGCCGGCCACCACAGCTCCTCCTCTTGCTCCCATAGCGCTAAGACAGGTGATTGGGTGAAGTGCATCGTATCCCACGACCGGTTTGTGGAGTTGCAGACCCAGGGGTTTCTCCCGCCTGCATATCTTGTCCGTGTCCGAGCCGGATTAGCCACTTACGATGGCGGGAACAAGCAGAGAGTTTCCCCAACCCATCCAGGGGGAGCGAGTATGCCTTGTCCCTTACTTGCTGAGGGGCCTCGGATTTCCAATCCATCCGTTCCTCCGCGGGCTCCTGGAGTATTACGGCCTCCAGCTGCATAACTTCACTCCTGCCTCCATACTGCACATCACAGGTTATGTCGCCCTTTGTGAGCTATTTCTGGGCTGCGAAGCTCATTTCGAGCTATGGAAGAGGTTGTTCTGCCTCGTCCCTCGCAATCAGGAGGGATCAATATACCAAGTGGACGGAGCCGAAATATGGCGCATCGCCGGGACCGGATACCTGTCCGGCACTCCAAAGAAGACATCCGAAGACTGGCCTTCGGAGTGGTTTTATATAGAGGATGTCCCCCTTCCGGACCCTATTCGGACGGGTCTTCCTGAGTTTACCATTGCTCCATTGAAGAAACGTCGCAGCTGGCGTCCCCGGAGCCTCCATGAGGAAGATAGCAGAGAGGTCCTTTATCTAATGGGCAGGATAAAAACACTGGCCAAATCTAGATTGACAATATTCGAGGTTATGTCAATATGCATAATGCGGGGGGTGCAGCCACTCCATTATCAGGGGCATCCCATGTGGCACTTCAATGGAGAGGACGATGCCACCCACTACGGTCTGAAAGGTCCGGACTCCACCACCGCCCTGGCGAAAATATTGTCCGATTTGTATAAAGGAGAAGAAGAGGAGTTCATCCGCATTAAGCCACGGGATGGATTTTCCATGTACAACCTCACTAGCTGGGTGAGCTGCTACCTTTTACTCAAATCTATCCATTCCCGCAGTCTTTCATCACAAATATTTACCTTGCTAGTTCATAGAAGGAACTGCGAAAAGCTGTGTGGGAGGTCCACAGCCTGCCTCCACAGCCAGAGGACCATAACCGGGCCCTCAACCCCGAACTTGAAGAAGATCCGGACATATTTGTGGAGCTTGTCGATAGGATGTTTTACCAGGCAAGCTGTGATGGTGCCTTGGTGGCCATCATTGCCGACTATCCTGGCCTACTCCCTGCATCATATGTAAGTAAAACTGGAGTCCTAACTTCCGAGAAGGACCCCTTCTTTCCACCTTACCCACCGCACACATATTGTGCTTTATAGGGAAGGCCATCGGGGCGCCATGCCGAACCCGCGGCAACTCACCAACAAGGGGCGCCCAAGCCGGGTAGGCTTAAAAGAAAGGCGGTCAGGACCGAGATGCCTTCGCAAAGGTATGATATAAAACCTGCTCCGTGATTATCATCTTTGAAATATAACAATGTCCATTGTGCCCTGGCAGAAAGAGTAGTCCGGAGATCCTTCCGGCCACGCCTCCACCAGCCGGACTGCAGAACCGGCCTCAAGGGTGGAGGCTAATGTGGGGACAATGCCGGACGATCCTCCAATAGAGGATGCAGATAGAATATCCGCTACAAATTCCAAAGTGGATAGCGCTATGAATCACCGGCGTCGACGGGCCATACTCCGTGACCCTAACTTCTCCGAAGAGGCGTTCAATGCCTTTAACTCGGGAGACGCGTACATCCGAGCTGCTCAAGATGGGCTTGCTACAGCCACATACCAGTATTTAAAGGATGTACGGGTAAGAAAGATCTGATAATTATGTATATCAGTAGCCCCTAAGACTTGAAATAGTTGGCACAACTGATTTAAGGATAATTGTATGAATAGGTTCTTACAGAGAAGAACACCCATTTGTCTCAAGAGTTGTAGGAGTGCAAAGCCCAGCTAAGGGCCACAGTTGCCGGAATGGAGGAATCCAAGAAGGCCTGATCTGGTAATACTTGTCTCGATCAAAAAGAATGTAATTACGTGTACCAGTTAGTATTCGGCATGCTTGCAAATCTAACAATAGATTCTGCAGTCAATCCCGGAGTGAATCTGGAGATGGTACAAGAGGATGAGCAACAAGATCAACGAGAGCTAGAAGCTGGCGAGCGCGTGCTTACACGGGTTAGGTGAGAGAAAAACGATCTCCAGGATGCCAATACCCGGCTGGGCGTTGAATTGGAAGATGTTCGGGCCCAGCTTGCTGACTCCGTGAAGGAGAATAAGAGGCTTCGACGTGGCATTTTAGTATGTACTCAAATGAACCTTTATACAGTTCGGCGAAGAAATGGGCTAACAGAGTTATGTCTGTAGGTATATTGATAGGTCGTCCCGAAGAGGAGATGCCCGGATCTGCAGGCGATCTTCTGCAAGAGCTTTCACAACTGAACGAACAAGTTCGACAGGTGATGCAGGGTATTGCCCAGGACTTGTGGCCGTCTGCCTCCCTGCCAGGAAGCATGGGGGAGCTTGTAGAGCTGCTCAAGGGAGCGCGGTGGCGCTTCCAATTATGGAAGATATCGGCCTGCCGACAAGGTGCGAGGGAAGCCTGGGCCATGGTAAAAATGCGGTACACCAAGGTTGATCCGAATCACATGGCCCTGGTCGGACCTGTAGGGTCAGATGGGAAAGAGATTCCTGTTAGTCTGGTATATGACCAGGTATGATTAGCCGCAAAGTATTCCCAACAAGATTGTAGGCTAGACAACCTGTTGGATGGTATAGAATAAGAATTTAGCCAATCTAAGTGACTGTGTACTTCAATTGGCATATTTTGTCCCTAGTCAGATTGTAAATCATTTGTCATGGCGAACCTTTTTGCTTCGACCTCCGGACCCGACAGTCCGGAGTGTATCCGAATACCCGCTCAGTTATGTAAACTGGGATATGCATGGAAACCAGACGTAGGGGTCATAAGTGCTTGAACAGACAAGTACCCAACTAGCTATGTTATATTACATGGATAGTAAGAAACATCTTCCAGGGAGAATAGTTCCGTTAAGGGTTCCTTTCCTTGGGTACGCATGCATTAATGTGCATGTCCGAACTGCGAACAGAGACGCAGGATATGAAACATCTGGGGGTTTATATTGTAATAGGTAAGAAACATCTTTTGTTCACCGACCGAATATTCCCTTAAGAACGCTAGCTTTCGGCTTCACCCAGTCTAAGGTACACGTCCGGTGGACCCAGCAGTAACAATCATAGAGGTGCTCCCCTTATGCCCTAGCCGAACTAACGGGGACGTAGGGCATAAACACAGGAGCCAGGCAACCCAGCTTGGCCAAAACTTAAGTCATATCGATGCATATAATGGCGAAGAAAAGGTAAGTATGGAAAAGTGACACATATGTAGTGGGCATGAAGCCCGGAAGATAATTATATTAAGCTTCTATATAAGAAGCCTCCAGGTATAGTGAGCACGCATAGAGCATCAAGATTGTGTAGTCGAGTCACACTTGAAGCTTTTTAGGGCCAAAAAAAAGAAAGAAAGAAAGAAAGAGGATATAATTTAAAAAGGCGGAGGTAAGGAGACGAACACAGAGTTCGGCGCTAGGCATAGAATCTTCGGAGTCTGGCCGCGTTCCATGGGTTCGGCTCGAGTCGATTATCTAATGCATCACGCAGGCGGTACGCTCCTCCGGTGAGAACTTTATCAATGATGAAGGGACCCTCCCACTTGGGCTTGAGCTTGTCCTTTTTCTTCTCCGGTAGGCGTAGAACGAGTTCGCCAACGTTATAAGTTTTGGCCTGTACTTCTCTGCTTTGATACCTTTCAGCCTGTTGCTGATAGAATGCGGAACGGGCTTTTGCGACATCATGCTCGTCCTCCAGGGCATCTAGACTGTCCTGCCGATCAAGCTCGGCTACTCTCTCTTCATACATGTGCACTCGAGGTGAGTCATGAATGATATCATAGGGAAATACCACCTCTGCACCGTACACTATGAAGAATTGTGTGTATTCGGTAGTGTGATTCAGCGTGGTCCGCAGTCCCCATAGTACGGAGTCGAGCTCCTCGACCCAGTGCATCTCTGATTCCTCCAATGATCGCACTAGTCTGGGTTTGATGCCGCTCATAATAAGACCATTTGCTCGTTCGACTTGACCATTTGTTTGGGGGTGATAGACGGAGGTGTAATCGAGCTTAATGCCCATGTTGCCGCACCAAGTTTTCACCTCGTCGGCTGTGAAGTTAGAGCCATTATCGGTGATGATGCTGTGAGGGACACCGTAACGGTGTACAACCCCTGATATGAAGTCTATCACTGGTCCGGATTCGTCGTTTTAACTGGTTTGGCCTCTATCCATTTGGTGAATTTATCCACCATGACCAATAGGTATTTTTTCTTATGGCTTCCTCCTTTAAGGGGTCCGACCATATCGAGCCCCCAGACCGCAAAGGGCCAAGTTATGGGGATTGTTTGGAGAGCGGTAGGTGGCATATGGCTTTGGTTTGCGAAAAGCTGGCAACAGACGCAATGTTGGATGAGGTCCTGTGCGTCTGCTCGGGCTATCGACCAGTAGAAACCTGTATGGAAGGCCTTGCTTACAAGGGCCGGAGCTGCGGCGTGGTGGCCGCCGAGTCCAGCATGAATTTCGGCCAAGAGCTGCCGCCCTTCCTCTTCGGCGATGCATCTTTGGAGTACTCCGGTAGCGCTTTTCTTATAAAGCTCTCCCTCGTGGACCTTGTAGGCTTTAGAGCGCCGCACAATGCAACGTGCCTCATTTTGGTCCTCGAGGAGTTCTTGCCTATTTAGGTAGGCTAAGAAAGGTTCTATCCACGGAGTGATGATAGCCATGATCACGTGGGACGAAGGTGTTATTTCGGTGGCGGAGCCTCCGATTATGTCAGTGTGTTCGGGATCTGGGGTTGTGGTCGGATCCGGACTAGTATTGCCGGTCTCCCCTTGCCACACCATGGATGGCTTGAACAACCTTTCCAAGAAGATATTAGGTGGGACGGGGTCGCGCTTAGCGCTGATGGGGGCGAGGATATCCACCGCTTGATTATTTTCTCGGACCACATGATGGAATTCGAGCCCCTCAAACCGAGCTGACATCTTGAGGACGGCATTGCGGTAAGCCGCCATTTTCGGGTCCTTGGCGTCAAAGTCTCCATTTATTTGAGATATTGCGAGGTTTGAATCCCCACTCACTTCTAGGTGTTGGATGCCCATGGAGACTGCCATCTGAAGACCATGCAACAAAGCCTCGTATTCGGCTGCATTGTTGGAGTCTGTGTATAGTATTTGGAGTACGTATTGGACTGTATCTTCGGTGGGGGATGTCAGGACAACGCCCGCTCCCAGACCAGCCAGCATCTTGGATCCGTCAAAGTGCATGAACCAATTTGAGTATGCGCCGTACTCTTTAGGGAGTTCGGCTTCTTTCCATTCGGTGACAAAGTCAGCCAGTACTTGCGACTTAATGGCTCGTCGTGGTTTATATATGATGTCGAACGGGAGGAGCTCGATGGCCCACTTAGCAATCCGGCCCGTGGCATCGCAGTTATTTATTATATCGTTGAGGGGTACTTCGGAGGCCACCGTGATTGAACACTCTTGAAAGTAGTGTCATAGTTTCTGGGATGCCATGAAAACCGCGTATGCTATCTTTTGATAATGTGGGTACCGTGAGTTGCATGGTGTGAGGACAGTGGATACATAGTATATCGACTTTTGAAGCGGGAATTTATGTCCGTCCTCCTCTCATTCGACGACGAGCACTATGCTTACAACTTGGTGCATTGCAGCTATATATAACAGCATGGGTTCACCGATGTTTGGTGCGGCCAGGATTGGGTTGTTGTCCAAGAGGGCCTTTATTTCTTCCAGTCCGGCCGTAGCCGCATCCGTCCACTCGAAGTGTTCGGTGCGTCAAAGAAGGCGATAGAGAGATAGTGCCTTTTCTCCCAAACGGGAGATAAAGCGGCTTAAGGCAGCCACGCATCCAGCCAACTGTGACAAAGCTCGGTTTTTAGCCGGATTTGCACCAATTCCTCTATTGGAAACGATGAAACCCAGGAGCTTTCCGGCAGGAACGCCGAAAACGCATTTTTCCGGATTGAGCTTGATGTCATATGTTCGGAGATTGTCGAACGTAAGCCTCAAGTCGTCTATTAAAGATTCGACATGTCTGGTCTTGATGACCACGTCGTCTACGTATGCCTCAACTGTTTTGCCGATTTGTTTTTCCAGGCATGTCTAAATCATGCGTTGATAGGTTGCACCAGCATTTTTGAGCCCGAAAGGCATGGTGTTGAAACAGAAGGGGCCGTATGGAGTGATGAATGCCATTGCGGCTTGATCGGACTCCGCCATCTTGATTTGATGGTATCCGGAGTATGCATCGAGGAAGCACAGTGAGTCGTGTCCTGCGGTGGCGTCGATGATTTGATCGATGCGGGGGAGAGGGAAGGGATCCTTGGGGCAAGCCTTATTGAGGTCCTTGAAATCGACACATAGGCGCCAGGATTTGTCCTTCTTTGGTAACATCACCAGGTTTGCTAGCCAGTCCGGGTGTTTCATTTCTCTGATGAATCTGGCTTCGAGTAACTTGGCTAGCTCCTCTCGCATGGCTTGTTGTTTAGGTTCTGAAAAGTGCCGAAGAGTCTGCTTAACCGGCTTGTATCCCTTCAATATGTTTAGGCTATGCTCGGCCAGCCTACGTGGGATACTTGGCATGTCTGAAGGGTGCCAGGCGAAGATGTCCCAATTCTCGCGCAAGAACGCCCGCAGTGCGACATCTATTGTGGGGTTCAGTTGTGCCCCGATGGATGCTGTTTTTGTAGCGTCCATTGGGTGGACTTGGAATTTGACTATTTTGTCCGCTGGTTTGAAAGAGGTGGACTTGGATCGTTTGTCGAGTATCACATCATCCCTGTCCACTATGGAGCGCAGCGCAGTTAGTTCTTTGGCCGCGAGGGCTTCGGATAATGCCTCAAGGGCCAGGGCGGTGGTTTTATTTTCGGCGCGGAGTGCTACATCTGGATCACTAGCTAGAGTGATGATTCCATTGGGCCCGGGCATCTTGAGCTTCATGTACCCGTAGTTTGGTATATCTTGGAAGCTCGTGAATGCATCCCGCACTAAAAGGGCGTGGTATCCGCTACTAAACGGGGCCACTTGGAATGTTATTTCTTCGGACTTGTAATTCTTCGGCGTGTCGAATACCACATCAAGTGTGATTTTTCCCGCACATCATGCCTCCCGACTAGGGATAATTCCTCTGAAGGCCGTGCTGCTTTGCTAAATGCGGCTCTTGTCTATTTCCATTTTGTTGAGAGTTTCCTCATAGACGAGGTTTAATCCGCTGCCACCGTCCATGAGCAATTTAGTAAGCCGGAAGCCGTCCACAATTGGACTAAGGACCAAAGCGGCTGGTGCTCGGACTGTTCGGAATTGAGGTTCGTCACTGGCATTGAAGGTTATGGCCGTGTCGTTCCATGGATTTATTGCTGCAACATGGCAGACTTCGGTGAGGCTGCGGAGTTCTCTCTTGCGCCTGTTATTTGAGGCGAAAGTCTCAAAGACTATCAATACTGTATTGTTGTTTTCTGCGGGATAATGCTCTGCGGTATCGTTAATGAGGAGATCCTCGCCACTCTTGGCCACCTGCCGAAGTATCCAACATGCTCTAAGCCTGTGTGTTGGTATGGTATCCGGTGTGGTGTGAATTTTGCATGGCCCATTGAGCCATCCCTCCAATACGGTTCCACGCCCTGTTGTGAGCTCTGGTTTGTTTGTAATTGGATCGGGTGACTTGCGAGAGTGCACCCTTTTAGTTCGGACAAGGGGTTTAGTTAGAGCTGGAGGATCCCATAATTTTGCTTGGGTTTTCCAAGCGCTTTCCATCGCACAGTACTTCTGCACTATGGCTGCCAAGTCAGCGAAGTGTGATATGTGACGACGACTTATGGCGTTGAGGATTCCCTTGTCTGTGCAATTTTTGCAAAAGAATGAGATTGCGTCTTCCTCGCGACAGTCTTTGACCTTGCTCATTACAAGGAGGAATCTGGCCCAAAAGTGATGTACCGTCTCTTGGGATTGTTGTCTAATGTGGGAAAGATCGCTTGTGTCTGGGTGGGTGGGTGGATTTAAGTCCGAACCCTGACCCGATCTGAGACCCAGGGGCAGAGGAGCTTCCGAACTTGGTAGTTCAGGTTCTGGGATGTTGCCCAATTTTTCTAGCCCGCTGTCCGATTCTAAGTTCGGAGTTTGGGTCATGTCCTCCCACGGACGGGTATCCGGCTCGGAGAGCTCGGGAATCCAGACATAGTTCATCCTCATAATAGAGGAAGAATCGCTGCATTGCTCCTCCACCACCGCTATCTGATGGGTGACCGGCGGAGAGTTAATCTCTCTTTGATCGGGTTTAAGCCCAATCCGATCTTAGTCCGTACTGACTCCCAAGGCGGCGATGCGATCCAAGAGCTCGTTCAAGGACGAGAGCTCCATTGGATCCATCTGCTCGATGTATTCCGAGATGACGTGGAGGCTGTTTTGATGACCCGAGAAGTCATCGTTGGCGCGGCGGCCGAACGGGCGGTCATGACGAAGCCGCCTAGTCGGAGGGTTTGGCCTAAAGCCAGGGCTCCCCTAGAGGTGATATTGTCCTTGATAACAAGGCGAGCCATCAAACCTTTTTCGACGTCACTGTGGAACTCACAATGAAAGCACCAATGTCGGTGTCAAAACCGGCAGATCTCGGGTAGGGGGTCCCAAACTGTGCGTCTAAGGCTAATGGTAACAAGAGGCGGGGGATACAATGTTTACCCAAGTTTGGGCCCTCTCGATGGACGTAATACCCTACTTCTTGCTTGATTGATCTTGATGATATGAGTATTACAAGAGTTGATCTACCACAAGATCGTAGAGGCTAAACCCTAGAAGCCAGCCTATGATTATGATTATTGTCGTCCTACGGACTAAACCCTCCGGTTTATATAGACACCGGAGGGGGCTAGGGTTACACAGAGTCTGTTACAGAGAAGGAAATCTACATATCCGAATTGCCAAGCTTGCCTTCCATGCAAAGGAGAGTCCCACCCGGACGCGGGACGAAGTCTTCAATCTTGTATCTTCATACTCCAACAGTCCGGCACAAGTATATAGTCCTATTGTCCGAGGACCCCCTAATCTAGGACTCCCTCACATACCAACACTTTCCAAGGAGTTTATTATTTGACAACATAAAGTAAATTCATTTTTCATTTTGGGGCTGGGCATCCCTAATACCTTTGTCGTACTCTCGTGCAATGACAAATAAATAAACACTCATCGTGAGAATAACACATCTAGCATGAAAAATATTGGCTACCCTTTACCGCCTCGCGAGTAGTAGAGCACACAAAAGAGAAATTTATTTTGAACATTAGATATGGCACATGCAAATTTGCTTAGAATGGCATCGAAATACTACATATAGGTAGGTATAGTGGACTCATATGGAAAAAACTGGTTTAAAGGGTTTTGGATGCACAAGTAGTGATCATACTTAGTGCAAAATGATGGCTAGCCAAAAGATAGAGAAGCGACAAACCAAAAAGCAAAAAATCTCGTACCCAAGCATTAAGCATAAGTAACACCGAATAATGCACCATAAGTAGGATATAAATTTCACTGCATACCTATTGACTTTCGTGCTTGCATAGAGAATCACAAACCTTAACATCAATATTCTTACTAAAGCACAATTATTCATCAACATGACTCACATATCATATCGTCATATCTCAAAACCATTAATAAGAATCAAGTTTATTTGTCCAATTATCTTCATGAAAGTATTTATTATATCCTCCTTGGATATCTATCACTTTGGAACTATTTTCATATGTTGCTTTTGGTAAGCTCAAACAAATATAAGTGAAGATCATGAGCATATTTTTTTTCTTTCTCTCAAATTAATCTAAGTGAAGCAAGAGAGAATTTCTTCACAATTTACTAACTCCCAAGTAAATCTAAGTGAATCATGAGAGCATTTCTTCAAAATTAACAAAGCACACCATGCTCAAAAAAATATAAGTGAAGTACTAGAGCAAGTCCATGGCTCTAAAACTTTATGTGAAGCATAGGAGCAAGCATATCATTATTTTTGGCTCTCTAAAAAGGGTGTGTCCAGCAATGATTCTACACTTAAAACACAAAGCAAAACAAGCAAAGACTCATATCATACAAGGCGCTCCAAGCAAAACTCATATCATGTGACGAATAAAAATATAGTTTCAAGTAAAATACCGATGGTTGTTAGAAGAAAGCGGGGATGCCACTCGGGGGCATCCCCAAGCTTAGTTGCTTGCTACTTCTATGAATATTATCTTGGGGTGCGTCAGGCATCCCCAAGCTTAGCCTTTTGCTTATACTTATTCCTTCATCCATCGTAAGATAACCCAAAACTTGAAAACCTCAATCACATAAAACTCAAACAAATCCTTCGTGAGATCCGTTAGTATAAGAAACTAAAGCACTACTATAAGTACTGTAGAAAACCTATTATTATTATTATTTTTGCATTATATCCACTGTATTCAAACTTTTCTATGGCAAAAACTCATTAAAGAAAACCATAGAATCATCAAAACAAGCACACAACACAAAGAAAACAGAATCTGTCAAAAACAAAACAGTCTGTAGCAATCTGAACATTTCGAATACTTGTGTAAGTCCAAAAATTATGAAACAAATTGGTAGACGTGAGGAATTTGTCAGTTAATCCTCTGCAAAAAGAATAAACTTAAAATCACTCTTCTGTAAAAAATGACAACGAATCTCGTGAGCGCAAAAATTTCTGTTCTTCGGCAAGATCAAATAAACTTTCACCCAAGTCTTCCCAAAGGCATTGCTTGGCACAAACACTAACTAAAATACAAAAAACACAATCATAAAAGTAGCATAATTGTACTAACACTCAAGAACAGAAAGAAAAAAGAAAAAATAAATTTTATTCATTGGATTGCCTCCCACCAAGCGCTATCGTTTTACGCCCCTAGCTAGGCATAACACGTAGGATCTAAGTTTTGTTATCTTTGGTTATAGATCCATAAGATGCCCTCATGATTGATTCATATCGTAGCCTAATTATTGTTCTAGGGAAGTGTTCCATTCCCTTCCTTAGTGGAAATTGAAATTTAATATTGCCTTCTTTCATATCAATCACGGCACCAATAGTACGCAAAAATGGTCTACCAAGAATAATTGGACAAGACGGATTGCAATCAATATGAAGAACAATAAAAATCTGTGGGCACATAATTCCTATTTGCAAGAATAAGGACATCATTAATCCTTCCCATAGGTTTTTTAATAGTAGAATCCGCTAAGTGCAAATTTAAAGAGCATTCTTCAATATCGGTGAGACCAAGCACATCACATAAAGATTTCGGAATTGTAGAAACACTGGCACCCAAGTCACATAAAGCAAAACACTCATAATTTTTGATCTTGACTTCAATAGTAGTTCCCATTCATCATGCAATTTTCTAGGAATTGAAACTTCTAATTCCAATTTTTCTTCAAAATCTTTCATCATGGCATCAACAATATGTTTAGTAAAAGCTTTATTTTGTTCATAGACATGGGGTGAATTTATCATGGATTGCAACAAATAAATACAATCAACCAAAGAGCAACTATCATAATTAAAGTCTTTGTAATCCAAAATAGTGGGCACATCACTAGTTAAAGTCTTGACCTCTTCAAACCCACTTTTATCAATTTTTTCAACAAGATTTTCACCCTCCGAATCATAGGGACGCCTTCTAACTAAAGTTGACTCTTCTCCAGTCCCTTTTTCATCAATCTTAAATTTACTAAACAAAGAATCAATAGAAGAAACACCAATCACTTTAAGATCTTCATCACTTTTATGATAGTAATCACTAGAAAACGCTTTTTCTAAAAAATCTCTTTTAGCTCTAAGCATAGCAGTTCTTTTGTTAGTTCCATCCATAGAAACATAAAGAGATTTAATTGATTCATCTACTTTAGGCACAAAAAATTTCATCTTGAGATTTTCCACATCATGAGCAATTCTATCAAAACTTCTAGACAAATCATCAATCTTATTCAACTTTTTTTCTATGGAAGTGTTGAAAACCTTTTGTGTGTTGATAAATTCTTTAATATTATTCTCAAAATCAGCGGTATTCCTATTATTATTATTATAAGATTGATTTCCATAGGAATTACCATAATTATTAGAGGAATTGCTAGAAAAAGGCCTAGAATTAAAATTACGTCTATAAGCATTGTTGTTGAAATTATTGCGAGAAATAAAATTCACATCTATGTCATCACTATTTTTCTCAATCAAAGTAGACAAAGGCTAATCATTAAAATCAATAGGAGCACTTTTACTAGCAACTAACTTCATAAGAGCATCAAATTTTTCACTCAAAGAAGAAATTTCTTCAACCGAATTAACTTTTTTACTAGTAGGAGCCCTTTCGGTATGCCATTGTGAATAATTTTCCATAATATTATCAAGAAATTTGGTGGCTTCACCCAAGGTAATTTCCATAAAAGTACCACCCGCAGCGGAATCTAAAAGATAACGAGAAATAAAATTCAACCCCGCATAAAAGTTTTGTATGATCATCCAAAGATTTAACCCATGAGTTGGGCAATTCCTTAGCATCATTTTCATCCATTCCCAAGATTGTGCAACATGCTCATGTTCAAGTTGCTTGAAATTCATCACCTAGGCTCTAAGGGAAATAATTTTTGTAGGAGGAAAATACTTAGTGATAAAAGCATCTTTGCACTTATTCCAAGAATCGATACTATTGCGAGGCAAAGAATAGAACCAATTTTTTGCAGAATCACACAAAGAAAACGGAAATAATTTCATCTTGACCACATCATTGTCCACATATTTTTTATTTTGCATATCGCATAATTCCACTAAGGTATTAAGATGGGACGCGACATCCTCATAGGAGTACCGAATAATTGGTCTTTCATAACAAGATTCAGCAAAGCAGTATTAATATCACAAGTCTCCGCACTAGTGGCGGGAGGAGCAAGCGGAGTGCCAATAAAATTATTGTTGTTGGTATTTGAGAAGTCACATAGTTTGGTGTTCTCTTGAGTCATGATGACCACACAACAAGATTGCACTCAAAAACTGATCCGGCAAGAAAACGGCAAACAGAAAAAGAGAGGTGAATAAAACAGAATTTTTTTGTGAAGTGTGGGAGAGGAAAACGAGAGGCAAATGGCGAATAATGTAAATTGCAAGGAGATGAGATTTGTGATTAGGAACGTGGTTGATGTTGAAGATCCTCCCCAGCAATGGCGCCAGAAACTCCTTTTGATGTCGCTTGAAGCTACGTTGTTATTTCCCCAAAGAGGAAAGGATGATGTAGCATAGCGGCGGTAGGTATTTCCCCCAGATATGAAACCAAGGTTATCGAACCAGTAGGAAAACCAAGCAACACAACGTAAACAGCCCCCGCACACAAATAACAACACCTCGCAACCCGACGTGTTAAAGGGGTTGTCAATCCCTTTCGGGGTACGGTGCCTCAAGATAGGCAAAGGACATGAGGTAAATTTGTAGTAGATTGATAGATCGAATGCCAAATAAAATAAATAAGAATAAATTTCAGCAAGGTATTTTTGTATTTTTGGTTTAATAGATCTGAAAATAAATGCAAGGAAAAAGTAGATCGCAAGGCAAATATATGAGAAAGAAGACCCGGGGTCGTAGGATTCACTAGTGGCTTCTCTCCAGAAAAATAGCAAATGATGGGAAAACAATTACTGTTAGGCAATTGATAGAACTTCAAATAATCATGAGGATATCCAGATAATGATCATTATATAGGCATCATGTCCAAGATTAGTAGACCGACTCCTGCCTGTATCTACTACTATTAATCCACACATCGACCGCTATCCAGCATGCATCTAGTGTTTAAGTTCATGGGAAAACGGACTAATGCAATAAGAACGATGACATGATGTAGACGAGATCCGTTTATCTATTGCGGCAGATATAGAACTCATTTTGTTATCCTTAGTAGCAACGATACATACGTGTTGGTTCCCTTTCTGTCACTGGGATCAAGCACCGTAAGATCAAACCCACTATAAAGCACCTCTTACCATTGCAAGAAAAATAGATCAAGTTGGCCAAACAAAACCCAAATATCAGAGAATAAATACGAGGCTATAAGCAATCATGTATATAAGAGATCAAAGAAGATTCAAATAACTTTCATGGATATAAAAAGATAGATCTGATCATAAACTCAAAGTCCATCGAATCCCAACAAACATAGCGCCAAAAGAATTACATCATATGGATATCCAAGAGACCATTGTATTGTTAATCAAGAGAGAGAGAGAGGAAGCCATCTTGCTACTAACTACGGACCCGAAGGTCTACAAAGAACTACGCATGCATCATCGGAGAGGCACCAATGGAAGTGGTGAACCCCTCCATGATGGTGTCTAGATTTGATCTGGTGGTTCTGGACTCTGCGGCGGTTGGATGAATATTTTCGTCGACTCCCCTAGGGTTTCTGGAATATTGGGGTATTTATAGAGCAAAGAGGCGTTCCGACGGGCACCCGAGGTGGGCACAACCCACCAGGGCGCGCCTGTGCCTCCTAGCGCGCCCTGGTGGGTTGTCCCCTCCTCGGGACTCCCCGCAGGTGCAACCAGGGCCCAACTTCATCCTTTTGGTCCATAAAAAATCATCGTGAAGTTACGTGGCATTTGGTCTCCGTCTGATATGATTTCCTGCGATCTAAAAAACATGCAGAAAACAACAACTGGCACTTGGGACTATGTCAATAGGTTAGTACCAAAAAATGATATAAAATGACTACAAAATGATATTAAAACATCCAAGAATGATTATGACAGCATGGAACAATCAGAAATATTAGATACGTTGTAGACGTATCAGCTTCCAACTAGCAAAATTAGTACCATCAAAGTAAGGACCTCTACGGTGATAATTTCCCTCGCTAGACCCCATACTCTCCTAGGTTTCTAAACCAAGGGTATGATCACCAATGTTATGGAAATCAAGGCAAATGGAGACCAAATCTCTGATACCACTTGTAGGATTGAAAGTAGGTCTAGAGGGGCGGGTGATTAGACTACTTGACCAAATAAAAATCTAACATTTTCCCAATTTTAATAGTTGGCAGATTTTAGCAACTAGTATAAGTCAAGCAATCAACCTACACATGCAATTCTAAGAGTGTAGTAGCGTAAAATAAAATGTTGCATATGAAGGTAAAGGGAGGGGTTTGGAGAAGGCAAATGCAATGTAGACACGGATATTTTTGGCGTGGTTCCGATAGGTGGCACTGGTGCGTGTCGGTACTATACACACGGTTTCTAACCCCTTTCCGCGGTGGCATTTGGAACCGTCGCCAAGTGAGAGTAGGCGATAGGGGGTCCTTCCTACACGATCCAGAAACCGTTGGTGATATGGAGCAATGATCCAAAGGCCTTGCAAAATGCAATCGTGTGCGATGCAGCACACACTAAGTTCTTTCGCACGTGTGGGATCGGTGATTAAACGTTTCTAATGATGCAGTTAAACCAAACGGTGTGTCGTAATGAACCGTTAGGGAAACAGTATGTAAGGCACACGGGCCAACATATGCATGTGTGCTATATGTGCCCCATCACACACGAGTTTTCTGCGGAACCGTCTGTCATGCAAGACTCCATCGCACACTTTCCCAACATTACCGCTTGCGATAATGTTCTATCAAAAACGGTTCAGGAGCCCCTTCGCACACATACAAGTGTTGCAGACTGTTTGTGATTTGTTGTGTATCACCAACGGTTGCGGCAAGAGTGACGTGTTCTTTTCGTTTGGGATCCCACATGTTTCCTAAAAAAATTACGACTCGGAATGTATTTTACATTGGA
Source organism: Triticum aestivum (assembly GCF_018294505.1). Lineage (NCBI taxonomy): Eukaryota > Viridiplantae > Streptophyta > Magnoliopsida > Poales > Poaceae > Triticum > Triticum aestivum. The sequence continues at coordinate 426,707,828 of NC_057795.1, read as the reverse complement.
CACGGTTTACTCCGAGTTCTCATGTGCGATAACTTGATATCACAAACAGTTCTGGAGAGCCTACGTACACATAGTAGCGCTGTAAATCATTTGCGATCTGCTGTGTATCACCAACGGTTCTACTACGATTGACGTAAGCTTTCCGATGTGGATCGCACACACTCATTTAGTTGAACCATGTGTGGAGCAATTGCCAGGTTAAAACAAAAATATCCCGTTTTGAATCGCCATGCAAAAAGCAAATTCGCCACAATATTTAATTAAAAAATAAACAAAAATATCCCATTTTGAATCGGCACTTAAAAAGCAAATTCTCCACAATATTCAATTCAACAAATAAACAAAAATATCCCATTTTGAATCGGCACACAAAAAGCAAATTCGCCACAATATTCAATTGAATAAATAGTGTCCAGAGGAAGAACATTCAACATATTTCACAACAATTGCAATTAAGATAGACTTACTGATACTAATTCGCGAGGATCATCACAACTATCAGCAGATTTGCAGATGGAGATCATGTGTCTTCAAACATAGTACCCACAAAGGTTGGTCCCTGCTTCTTGCTAAGGACACTAAATTATTTTGTACAGAATTAGTCATGTATTTGTCCTGTTAGGAACAACCTAACCGGTGTTAGATGTATTATTTTTTCTTTGGACAAAATAGAAAGAGGTTTATTTAGAAGCTTGAACATTTGACTAGCATAAGAAAAGGTATTTGCAGACTATTGGATAAATTTTCCGAAAATAACGGATTTTGATGTGTTACCGGAGAAACGATCTCGTGATGCAGAGGTAGTTCCCTCTTGATAGGTTCCCTGGTTTAGTTTTCCACAATGCGAGCACAATGCAAATGAAGATGAATTTTGACAACATCAATTATTGAACCATACATGCTTGAAAATTAATTTCAACGACATAGAATTCAATACATATCCATGAATTGTTGAAGATGCGTCAGATCTTGAGCGTTTGTTGACTCTTTGAGAGAATCGATGTAGTAAACCGTGTTCTTGTTTGGAACAATGAATACCAATATCCAGTGATGGCTACACATTAAGAAAGCCATGAACTTACGAATTATGTCAAAATCTGAAAGACAATCATTGTATGCGTGATTCTTTACTTAACTTACAGTTCATGATATGGCCAGAGAAATGATTCTACATGGGACGTGTTTTCAAAGAGACGGACGACCGTGTTAACGGCCCAGTCCCGTATATCCTTACCATGTAATGTTGTACTATTTGCTAATTCAGGATCTATGAAATATACACTCTCCCTTTTTCTTCGCTGTGCGTTCAATCCCCTGAGAGGAATAAAATGCCGTTAGCTGTCTATCATTTACAGCCTTGTATGGAGAAGTTGATCAGAGTTTGTTAAGTACTTACAAAATCAGGCATCTAACAAGAGTGGCATCGAGCTCGTTGAAATTGAAGAAGAGATATAAGTGCTCGAAACTCACATTGATGGAACCAGCATCGTGTTGGAAATGATTTCTGTTGTAGTGGACTAGCAAACCATGAAGACCTGCTGCCATTTGATCCATGCAATATTCATGTAACTCGCGGCAACTGGAGATGCACTCGTCAAAGTATTCGCCAACAAGAAATGGCTGGCATGGATGTAATTGCGAGCTTCAAGTATGTCTGCTTAATTTTAGCAAGCAACAAATTTACTTCTTCATCATCCATGCCGTCAGAAATAATATTACTCCCCGATTTGAACAACCTGCTGTTCATTTGGTTTTGGGCGATGATTGTTTTAAGAAAGAGGCAATCATTCTATTTCCTCTTCACTCTCCCACCGCGCTTCTTCGCGGGTGTAACCTTTTTGGCCACTTCCTTCTTGGTACTTGAAGAATTTCTGACAGAACGTCTGGTTGGCTGCAAGCACTACTAGGGAAAACCTTATACATAGGACTTTAGCAGTAGCATGGGTCAAAAAAGCACGCTGGTGCTAAGTATCAGTAGCACTCCCGCGCAAACCGCACTATAGATAAAGTTCTGGCAGTAGTGCGCCTTGTTCTAAACACATTACTACTAAAATTCCCACGGCTTAGCCTACAGGCTACACATAGTAGTAGCGAGCTATATCGAATAGCGCTACCGCTACTTTCTTTGTAGAAGCGCATTTCCTTCTAAACTCGCTACTGCTAAAGGATATAAAATTAAATGGAAAGCAAATAGAAAGGTAATTGAAAATGAAAGAAATAGAATAAGGTGAAAGAAGAAAAGTAAAATGTGAAGGAAAATAAATGAAAAAGGGAAAAACAGAGAAAGGAGTAGCAGTAGCATGTATCCCAAAACGCGTTGTAGCTAACCGAGCAGTAGCGCGCTTACAGGAACGCGCTACTACTACTTCTGACTTAACCACGGGGTTCTTCCTTCCCCACGGCCACTTCCCCCAAATCCAACTCCTCCACTCTCGCTGCCGCCATCGCTCGTCGGCCGCCGTGCGCTCTCCGCACACCCTCTACGCTGCCCCCGACCCCAGATTCAACGCCACCCCCGCCCCCGACCTCACCGCCATGCCGGATGCCGCCCCCGCCCCCGACCTCGACGCCGCCCTCCGCCGCGCGCTCGAGCGCCGACCACGACTTCGACGCCGCCTGCCCCTCCCTTGTCGCAGGCACCCGAGGTGAGCACGGCTGCTCCTCCCTCTCCCCTACCTCTGCCTAGGGTTTTTTCATTTTTTTAGTTGCATCAAATTAGTTAGGGTTCATGTAAGGGTGGAAATGAATCGGATGCGGATGCGGCTCAAATTAGTTAGGGTTCATGTAAGGATGGAAACGAATCAAATTTCTAAGATGAATCATAAAATGAGTAAAAAAATTATTTATAGCTCCTAGGTACTAATTAGTTAGTAGAACTAGATACTAATTAGGTACTAGTTTATTTTTATTTATAGGAAGTTTATTTTTAGTAAGAACTAGTTGAATTAATAGAACTAGTTAGTAAGAACTTGTTTTTATTTTTTTAGTTAAAGCATTTTTTACCGCATCGACGTGGACGATGCCTATCCCACATCCTCGTCGTCGAGTCAGCTGAGGACACCTGCGTCACCAGATGGTCCATGTCCGGGACTGGGCTCCGTCGGGGTGGTACTGGGAGGCGCTACCTACCGGGGGCGCAGGTTGGTGAGGAGCCAGCCTGTCGTTGACCCGAACCTTCTTTGGTGGCGGGCGCGTGGGCCAGTGACGGTCCAGAGGCTCGAGGACCCCGCGGAGGTGGTGCCTCACCGTGTCAGTGAGGAGGACGCACACGTCCGTCGCTACTTGTTTGCATTGGAGCACAGGTTCTCCAATACCTGGCAAGTTCTCCAGGAATCTCACTGGAGCTATGATCCTGTGATGGTTCCTTCTCTGTGAGTGTCCACCGCCCGCGCCGATACCCATCGTGCACTAGGGTTTTAGTTGTATTAGTGATGTTATATGTATGATACTATTTGGGATGTATTAGTGATAATATTCGACGATGTACGGATGCATGAGATGATTTACTTTTGCTTATTGAATGCATGCTAATTTGAGTCCTATAAGATATTTTGAAATGTATATCTTGTGTTGTTCAAATAGGATATGTGCTTGCCCAAGTAGCCGGTCATGTTTGCAGGTTACACCTCCGAGTGGCCTATGTTTTGCCGGAGTTTTGATTCATTTCCGTTCCGGCAAATTTCAGGCGCTCAATATGTCCTATTTTAGCAAAGGTCATGCCGTATTTTTCCGTGAATTTTGGCATGACTTGTGCCAGAATATGCAGGAAATATCGAGTGCCTCGGATTTGTGTGTTGAGTATCCTAGTAGTTGTCTTCAATTAATGTTTCAACTATGAACATAGGAAATGTCTGACGATGAAAAGGATTTCGGTATTTGCAAATACTGCGAAGACGAGCGCGGCCTGTGTGACGGAATCTTCCTAGATGATGATAGGCGCTTCAGCATCAAGATGGACGAGAACTTCAAAGTGGATACAGTAAGTCACAACGACAAGTCTTTTTCGTAATTAAGCATTACATCTGCTTCATTTGCTTCAACTTATGATTTTTTTTACTATTCTACTAGCGTATCCCCTGCCATGCAAGAGTTTTTGTATTGGATAAGATAGGTTTCAGTCGTACTATGGAGGTAAAGAAAGTTTACTTGAAGACCGAGCATGGTTATATTTTCCACGCAAAATTATACAATTCAGACGACTACACCTATTTTGGATGCAAAACATGGCGAGCACTATGCAATACTTATGTATTTGAGCCTGATATGGTTATCACCTTTGATATTCGTCCGGAAGATGATATTGAAGGTAATACCGACATCTGGTTTGATGTGCAGATGCCTCCAGTTATACTATTATGTGAGTTTCTCAACCATATTTATGTCTTTGATATTGTTTATTCAAAAATAGTTGACAACTAATTTCTATTGTCAGCTTATTTCTGTTCAAGCAAACATGTCCAGCGCTTGGTAGACAGGACCTACTACTGTGTCGGTGCTGAACTAAACTGCGACGAGCTAAGTCATTATGTTTCATGGCTTGCGGATCTTGATACTGTCAAGACAAATTTTCTTCCTGGATTTAGAAATGTTAGTACTGAAAACGTGCGACCAATAGTGTTCGTAATGAACTATGGTCACATCTATTTAGGAAAGATGGTAAGATTTTTACTATTTGTCCTCAGTGCATCTTTTCCATACATTATTTTTTAAGCTAAACTTCATTGCTAAGTATGTTACCATACGATGTTCTTCAATAGGGACTCCCGATGAATGTTGTGCCTCATGGGATCGGGACTAAAGGTACCATGAGTATTGTTAGCTTACGTCCAAGATATTCTACAAATTACTATAGTGCATTCAGGATTAGCAACAAATTCTTAATAGTGAAAGACTGGACCAAATCTGTGATGAAGGAGCGCAGACAAGTACTAGGGGGCAGCAGCCAGAAGCGCAACCCACGATTAAGAGACATGTTCATCTGCATGCTCCAACTTGATGAAGGAGGAGAGCTACACATGTTTTATGTTATTTTACCTGAGAGAGAGCAGCAGGAGTGATTAGCTAGCTAGAAATGAGTTTTAAGATGATGATGTGCTACACTATGACTATGATGATTAAATAGCTAGTGTTGGTGGTAATGACTATGATGATTATTATTAGCTAGTGTTAGTGGTGATTAAATAAATACTGTTGGTGGTAATGACTATGATGATGATTAAATAGCTTGTGCTGGCGGATTAGATTCAAGTGGAGGCAACATGTGGTGCACATCGAAAGTACTACTAGTCCAAACTAGATCATGTTTGGATTAGTAGTATAGTTTTGACATGGACCACATATTGCCTCCACTTGAACCTAATCCACCTTCATTTGACACACTGTTATGGACATAATGATATAAACCTCATAATTGGTATTGTATCAAAATTTGTATAACAGCGGATAAATACACTAAAAAAAGAATACTAGTAGCGATGGATAGTAAACACACTGCAACTAGCTAGATTAGTAGCAGCGCGGGTGTGAACAAGCATTGTCGCTATGTCTCCTACCAGTAGCGCGGCAGCACGCGCTACTAGTGGGCTTTAAACCCGCACTACTACTAGGGTTTTCCCTAGTAGTGAAGGTACACTGTTGAGCAGGACGGTGAAGCTTCGACGGACTGCTTAGCAGACGGTTTATCTATGCCAGACCACTGAGCTGGCGGTGCCGCTGTGACGGACTGCTGGGCTGTGGGAGCAGAGGCATCGGACTGCTGACCATGCGTTGAAACTATGTCGGGTTTCTGCGCAGGTGGTGCCAACTTGTGGGTGTGCTGAGGAGGTCGTGCCAACGCATTGGTTTGCTGAGCAGGAAGTGCTGACGCATTGGTATGTTGATCACGCGACTGCGGACCTACAAACTGATGAGCAGTCGGTTCTGGACTATAGACTGCTTAGCACGCGTTTCTGAAGCATCAGACTGCTTAGCAGTCTGTTCCACTAGGTTGGTCTACTGAGCATGTGCTGCAGCTAGGTCTCCCCCCGCTGCTTCAGCGACCGGCATCTGAACTGGTGGTGCGTCTTCAGCAGTTGTAGGCCTTGCCACTGGCTGCTTTGGGGCATAGGATGACATGGCATGTACGCCACAAAGTCGGGCCGGCTGATCACAGGTTGATGCATCAGTTGTCGGATTACGAGTATTAGGTTCTTTGGGGGAAGCACGCGAGAGCTGCTGTGGCAAGGAGAGCGTCACCGGTTGAGGGGTGACATTGGTAGCTCTTGGTGGGGCTTCAGGGATCTCATCGATGAACTCTATTTCCTTTCATGGCCACTAGATGTGATGTAACAGTGTTTGTCCCAAGGTCCTTTGCTCATCAAAGTCTCCTAGGACATTCTTCAAGGAAAATTCATTGAATCTAGGCTTTACTTCAGCCACGTAGCACTTCACATAGCCCGGCTTCAATGGCACATTGTCCAACAAGAGGCCATCTTCCAAGAAGGGTGGGCAAACCCAGGCAAATTACACATTTTAACATACCTTCATAATGTGTAAGCACGCCCTTCAGTCTGTCTTTCATTCCAGATAGATCAGATATAGCATCATCACGAGCAGCTGCAGTCTCAGTGCAGCTGGGGTCAGCTGATGCACAGCTACTCTTGTGCGGTGTTGTCGCACAATAAGCAACATCCTCCATGACCGCCTCCCCTCCCATCTGCTGGCTATCTGTCAGTGTTAGAGTCTTCCCAATCATCATTGACTCCTCAGTATCCTTTCCAATAGTCGGATACATTTCCTTCCTCAACCTTTCAAACAATGCATTCTGCTTCATTTCACTCCTCGCTTTTTTCATGTTGAGCCTCTCTTCTTTGCTGAGTGTCAAAGCCCTCTTGTGCGGGACATTAACACCTATACCCCTTGCACGGCCAGGGGGCTCTCTTGTTTCCAGAGCAATGGACAGAATACCACATGGCCCTGAGTTCCTATAGAACCTTCCAGGGATATTGGAAGCCTCTAACATCACTTGATACAGTTCTTCGTCATGTGAGTTTTTAAAGTAATAAGTTCCGTCATCACACCTCCTTGCACGTGCCCGCAAGTAGTCTCTGGCGCGTTCGCCCCTGATTTCACTAAATGCCGGTTTCCCACCTGCCGCTACTACTTCTTTGTCCTCCTAGTCCCATATCGGTTTCATGCCGTAGTATCCTGCCACACCCATATGGTGGGTGTGTGTGTTCATTTTCTGAAGTTCCGACTGCTTGAAACTCTTCTCAGCAAACTCTTTAGTTGCCCCGACCCTTTTGAATTCTGCCATGTCTGCCTTTGCAATTTGGGTGTATGCGGGGATTGGGTCCTTGCCTTCAGTCAAGTACTTCTTGTACAACACGTGCTTCTAGTTTCTCCAAGCATCCCAGGCTTCTTCGGTGCAGCGTGTTCCACCTGCATTCTCCACTGCTCTGGATTGTTAAAGTGATCCATGATCTCCCGGACTATCTGTCATCGTGTTTCTGTGTCAGCCTTCTGAAACCCCGGCAGATTAATGTTGAGCCTTGCCCTACTAACAAATCCACACACACTCCTGAACCTCGTGTGTGCTTTATCTGGTTTAGTTGGAGCCCAAGACTTTAAATCGATCTCAGTTACTTCATATACACCTTTAGGCTGGTGTGTGGGCTGCCTTGGAGCGTTCCTTTGTGTCCTGGCCAGAAGGGTAATTGCTACAGCTTTATCCCATTCAAGATTACTTGATCCCTCACCATCTGTTGAAGACCTAGGGTTCGGAATCAGATGAAGATATATTGCTTGAAGCATGAGTGTTGTCGCTGCTATTAGGCATCTACAGAGAACACATGCGAAACTCAGGAAAGGAGGATAAGCATAAAACTAACAACTTGGTATCAAGCTTTCTTAACATGTCATGCAATAATTTAGAAAATGTATGACTAATTTGTTAAGTTTGTGTGACTCGGGCACCCGCGATCTGTAAATCGGTAGTAACTTATTGCAACAAATACAGCTTATATGTACTAGTTAGGAAGGTAGATAATGAACATATATACGCTCTCCGTTATTTTATAGTGAATTCGGGAACATATGGAACAAAATAGGAAGAGGGATTGTGAGGAAATATACCTCACCGCGATGGAGAGCAGTAACTAACATGCTTCTTAATGCAAACCCGGCCGGACCACATGAGAGGTGAGGGTTACAGCATCGATATGCTCGAGGATGGTCGGTGAGCAAACGAAGACGGCGAGGCGCGGGCAGCCACATGTTGGGAATGACAATGGAGGTTCCTTGACACCGAAGAGCAGGCACACGGCCGGGGTGAGCACACTGGCGCCAGAGAGGGTTCTGTTGTGGATCTAGGGGAGGAGGGAGCTGGTGATGGAGATTGGGTGGACTAGTTGAGTGAAACGTAGGTGGGCCGTGGGGAAGGGGGTGGCGGCCTAGCTGAAAAGGATGGAACATATCCCCGGTCGCCGCGCGGAAAGTCTATGCAAACGTTGCATCTAAGCGCTCGTGTGCACAAAGAGAATAATTTCGTTTGAAACGAAGACGTACTAATTTTGAAATGAAGACGTGAGTTCATCGTTTCCCCTCTAAATTTTCCCACGTTAAGCAATCACCATTATACCACGGGTTTGATTTGCTCGTGCATTTCATGTCTCGTATGCTATATGTAAGACAATTTTTGGCATTTACTATGCATTTTGGCATATAAATCAATTCCTAGGCGGATTGCATTTCCTGTCAAAAGGGATGAGGATTGCCGTTCAATCTAGGAGCATCCAACGGTGTAGACATACAATCCGTGGGGTTTGGGTTCTGGCCAATCACAACACATAACTCAGATCGCGCGCGCAACAAGGGGGGATCGGCCACGGTTTGGTAGGCACACGACTTTTGTGAGTGAACCGTGTGCTATTTGAAAACATTTACATGAACTAACAACATATTTTCATTTGAATGAAAAAAAGAGTTCATCATTTCACCTCCAAATTGTTTTCCACGGTAAGAAATCACCATTGTACCCTATGGTTCGATTTTCTCGTGCATTTGAGGTATCGTTTGCTATATTTGAGTGTTTGCTTTATAGTCGCAACTACATGTGGGTGCTAGCTAGCTAGCAAGATCATTTGTGTGTCGCTTTGGGAGTTTTCATTCATTGTTCGAGAAACAGGAAAAAAAATCAAACAGTTCGGCCGCAGGGTGTGGCCAGAGGCGTATGCCATGTTGGTATTCTAATTACAGGAAATGCATATAGAGTCCGAAAATAACCAAAATCGGTGTGTCACCGTGCCGTGTTCTCAGGATCACATGGAATTTATTGGTAAAGATGGCACGGGTTTTGATGCTCACACCTTCCAAATCTGAGCATCTCACAAAAAGGACCATAGTTTCCAAAAGGAGACGCGGCACTTCGGACTCCAATCGTCACTAACTACATCGTTCCGCTTTGAATTATTTTCACGGTAAACAATCACGTATATAACCTAGGTTTGATTTTCTGGCGCATTTTAGGTCTCTTTGGTATATTCAAGTCATTTTTTGCACTTACCTTCCATTTAGTGCATATAATTAAATTCTAAACTGTACTACAACTACACATCTGAGTGTTAGTTAGCAAAGAAGGTGTACAAATCATTTGTGTGTCGCTTTGTGAGTTTTCATCCATTGTTTGAGAAACGGGGAGAAGTTTCAAACATTTCGGCCGCGATGTGCTGCCACCAGCGTAGGCCTAGTTGGTAATTACTAGGAATTCAGATGGAGTCCAGACTTCATCAAAATCGGGTGTGTGCCCGTGGCGTGCTCTCACGACCCCGGGGAATTTTTTTGGTTAAGATTGGCACAGGTTTTGATGATCGCTCCTTCCAAACTGGAGCATCTCACATGAAGGACCATGGTTTCCAAAAGGAGATGTGTCAATTCAAACTCCAGTGGTCGGTGACTTCATCGTTTGGCCTCATAAAAATTTCCATGGTTTACATTCACCATTATACCACGGGTTTGATTTTCTAATGCATTTCAGGTATCGTTTTATATATTTAAGACATTTTTTGAATTTACTGTGCAATTTGTGGATATAAATAAATCACAACCGGAATTGCATGTGTTGCCGAAAGGGATGAGGATCATCGTTCGATCAAGGAGAATCCAACGGTGCAGACGTACGATTCGTGGGGTTTGGGTTCTGGCCAATCAGAACGCACAACTCAGATCACGCACATGGCAGAGGGGGCGCATCGGCCACGATTTAGTGGACACACGGGTTTCGTGAGTGAACCATGTGCTATTTGAAAACATTTACATTACTAACAACATTTTTTTGTTTGAATGAAAACATGAGTTCATCGTTTCGCCTCCAAATTATTTTCCACGGTAAGAAATCACGATTGTACCCTATGGTTCGATTTTCTGGTGCATTTTACCAGGAGGAGGCCTTGCTAGCAATCTCAAACTTTTAATATGCAAAAATAAAAGAGATCTCGTTATATATATATATGTGTGTATCTGTGTGTGTGTGTGTGTATAATCGCAACTACATATGCGTGTTAGCAAGATCATTTGTGTGTCTCTTTGTGAGTTTTCATTCATTGTGCGAGAAATGGAAAAAAACTTCAAACAGTTCGGTCGTAGGGTGCGGCCGGAGGCATAGGCCTTGTTGGTATTTTAATTTCAGGAAATGCATATAGAGTCCGTAAAATAACGAAAATCATTGTGCCACTGTGGCGTGCTCTCATGATCGCATGGAAAAAATTTGTAATGTTTGGCACAAGTTTTGGTGCTCGCACCTTCCATACCGGAGCATCTCACCAGAAGGATCATAGTTTCCAAAAGGAGACGCGGCACTTCAGAGTACAAATCGTCAGTTACTAGCTACATTCCGACTCGAAAAAAAATCATGGTAAACAATTGAGGATATACCCTTGGTTTGATTTTCCGGCCCATTTCAGGTCGCCTTCTATGCTTAAGTCATTCTTTGCACTTACCTTGCATTTTAGTGCATATAAAGTCAAAAACCCTACTGCAACAACTCATGTGGGTGTTTTAGTTAGGCTATACTTACGATACTCATAGTGGAGAGTGTCATATACTAGCTAGTATCAAGCGGTATCATGCATGATATATACCGGCTATGATACCCCCACTATGGCCACCCTAAGGCTGGTCGTAATGGGAGTATCAAGCGGTATCATGGATGCCAACTAGAATTTTTGGATGATGTGGCACACAGTTAAATGAGGAAAGAGAGGGTGTGGGTATCATATCATGATACAATATCATATTAAATGTTGTACTACTTTGTGTCACGCATGGCAATTAATAAGGCAACCTAAGATACTAACTTATGATACTATGCGCGTTTTACAAAGGTAGTATCGATCATATATATATATATATATATATATATATATATATATATATATATATGATACTAGCTAGTCTATGATATACTATAGTTACCTCACTAATGCATATATAGTATCATAGAGATTAGTATCATGTAGTACTTTATTTATTGTCATGCATGACACATAGTAGCATAGCATTTATTATGATACAGTTTCATGATATGATACTTAACCCTCTCTTTCTTCATTTAATTCTATGACAACTCATCAAAATTGCCTAGTTGGCATGCATGATACTAGCTAGCTATGATATCCCATTACGACCAGCCTAGCAAAGAAGGTGTATAGATCATTTGTGCGTCGCTTTGCAAGTTTTCATCCGTTTGCTCAAGAAGCGGGGAGAAGTTTCAAACATGTTGGCCGCGAGGTGCGGCCACTTGCGTAGGCCTAGTTGGTATTTTAATTACAGGAAATTCAGATGGAGTCCGGACATCATCAAAATCGACGTGCGCCCATGGCGTGCTATCACGACCCTGTGGAAAAAATGGTAAAGTTTGGCACAAGTTTTGATGATCGCTTCTTCCAAACCGGAGCATCTCACATGAAGGATCATGGTTTCCAAAAGGAGACTTGTCAATTCAAACTCCTGTGGCCGGTGACTTCATCGTTTGGCCTCATATAAATGTCCACGGTACGCAATCACCATTATACCATGGGTTTTATTTTCTGGCCCATTTCGGGTATCGTCAGCTATATTTAAGACATTTTTTGAGTTTAACGTGCATTTTGTGCATAAAAATAAAATTACAACCGGAACTGCATGTGCTGCCGAAAGGGATGAGGATCGTCGTTCAATCTGGGAGCATCCAACGGTGCAGATGTATGATCTGTGGGGTTTGGTGTGACGCGCCGATTCAATCGTACACTAATCATACACGCAAACGTGTACGATCAAGATCAGGGACTCACGGGAAGATATCACAACACAACTCTAAAAGTAAAAATAAGTCATACAAGCATCATAATACAAGCCAGGGGGCCTCGAGGGCTCGAATACAAGTGCTCGATCATAGACAAGTCAGTGGAAGCAACAATATCTGAGTACATACATAAGTTAACAAGTTGCCATAAGATGGCTAGCACAAACTGGGATACAGATCGAAAGAGGCGCAGGCCTCCTGCCTAGGATCCTCCTAAACTACTCCTGGTCATCGTCAGCAGCCTGCATGTAGTAGTAGGCACCTCCAGTGTAGTAGTACTCGTCGACGGTGGCGTCTGGCTCCAGGGCTCTAGCATCTGGTTGCTACAACCAGGTAGAAGGGAAAGGGGGAAAAGAAGGAGAAAAGCAACCATGAGTACTCATCCAAAGTACTCGCAAGCAAGGAGCTACACTACATATGCATGGGTATATGTGTAAACGGCCATATCGGTGGACTGAACTATAGAATGCCAGAATAAGAGGGGGATAGCTAATCCTGTCGAAGACTACGCTTCTGGCCACCTCCATCTTGCAGCATGTAGAAGAGAGTAGATTGAAGTCCTCCAAGTAGCTTCACATAGCATAATCCTACCCGACGATCCTCCCCTCATTGCCCTGTGGAAAAGCGATCACCGGGTTGTTTGTGGAACTTGTCTGGGTGTGTTTTATTAAGTATCCGGTTCTAGTTGTCATAAGGTCAAGGTACAACTCTGGGTCGTCCTTTTACCGAGGGACATGACTATTCGAATAGATAAACTTCCCTACAGGGGTGCACCACATAACCCAACACGCTCGATCCCATTTGGCCGGACACACTTTTCGGGGTCATGCCCGGCCTCGGAAGATCAACATGTCGCAGCCCCACCTAGGCACAATAGAGAGGTCAACACGTCGGTCTAACTCCTATGGCGCAGGGGTCTAGGCCCATCGCCCATTGCACACCTGCACGTTGCGAGGGCGGCCGGAAGCAGAACTACCCCCTTAATACAAGAGTAGGCTTACGTTCCAATCCGGCGCGCGCTGCTCAGTCGCTGACGTCACGAAGGCTTCGGCTGATACCACGACGTCAAGTGCCCATATCTTTCCCGCGTAGTTGGTTAGTGCGTATAGGCCAGTGGCCAGACTCAGATCAAATACCAAGATCTCGTTAAGCGTGTTATTTTGAAGTAACCGCGGACGCCGACCAGGGCCAGGCCCACCTCTCTCCTAGGTGGTCTCAACCTGCCCTGTCGCTCCGCCACAAAGTAACAGTCGGGGGCCGTCGGAAACCCAGGCCCACCTCTACCGGGATGGAGCCACCTGTCCTTCCAGCCCCCACATCGGAATCACTTGCGGGTACTCAACGAGCCAACCCGACTTTAGTCACCATCTGTATAGTATGTAGGTATGTATTGTATATACCCGTGATCACCTCCCAAGTGATCACGGCCCGATAGTATAGCAAGCCAGACTGACAAGAATGTAGGGCTAATGATGATAAACTAGCATCCTATACTAAGCATTTAGGATTGCGAGTAAGGTATCAACAACTGTAGCAACAATGACAGGCTATGCAACAGAATAGGATCAATCGAAATAGTAACATGCTATACTACTCTAATGCAAGCAGTAGAGAGAAGAATAGGCGATATCTGGTGATCGAGGGGGCTTGCCTGGTTGCTCTGGCAAGAGGGAGGGGTCATCAACTTTGTAGTCGAACTAGGCAGCAGCAGCGTCGGTCTCATAGTCTACCGGAGAGAAGAGGGGGAAGAAACAATAAAGACAACGCAAACATAAGAATGACGATACAGGACATGACAATGAGCGATGCTAGCTGTGCCCTAACACGGCAGTAGGTGATACCGGCGAAGGTGGGAAACATCCGGGAAAGTATTCCCGGTGTTTCGCGTTTTCGGATAGATGAACCGGAGGGGAAAAGTTGCGTGTTTGCTACTCTAGGGATGTGTGGCAGACGAACAGGCTGGTATCCGGATTCGTCTCGGTTTTCTGAGCAATTTTTATGTACAAAGTATTTTCATCCGAGATACGGTTTATTTTATATGATTTTCTAAAGTTTTAACAATATTCTAGAATTTCTGGATTTATTATTATTTCGAAAATAAAACAGTAAAATTACTCTTGTCAGCTAGTGTAGTGCCAGCCACAGTCAATGACATGTGGGGGCCGGTCAAAGTCAACAACATAGTTGGTGTTGACTGGGTCAAACAGTGAATAGTGCATGGGTCCCGCGTGTCATAGACTTAAGCATTTTTAACTTGTCTGTTCATTTTAATTTAAAGTAGGGTTAGGGTCTAGACTAACTAATCAGTTAAACCAAAATAAACTAAACAGGAGGCTATTATGGGCTAATAGGGGATTAGCCCCTTAATTGGGCTGGTTGGGGGCCACTGGCAGAGGCACAAAGGCTAGCCCCAGCGTGGTTGTGCGCAGGCACACACGAAGGCTGGGCGCCGTGAGCGGCCGGACCCGGCGGTGCGCCGGTGGCCAGGGCCAGCAGGCAAGCAGCAGCGATTAGAAGCAGCAAAGGAGAGCAGCAGCACATCAACAAGAGCAGCAGCTGTAGGAGAGCAGTACGCGCCAAGAGCAGCAGCAGCGGGAGGGATAACTCGTGCGTGGGCACGATTGAAACTCCAGCGCGTCCATGGGCGAGCGAGACGGCGGTGCTATGGCGGTTTCGGTCGTGATGGCGACGACAGCTACAGAGCGGCAGTGAGGGTGCTCGAGCTCGAATCCGAGCTCGGGAATAAAAGGGGAAATGGCGGAGCTCACATCAGAGCTCAAGGAGGACTTGGGGATGCCGGAGCTGCTCGAAGATGGGCGAATCAAAGACGAACAGAAGCGGTTGTCGACGGAGGGGATCGACAGATGCGGTGCCGTCTTGTCGATCCGGCTCGAGGCAGTCCACTTTGGGGTTGAGGATGATGGCCTGCGTCTTCTGGATACGAAGGCTTGGCCGGGGAGTGGTCGAGGCCATGGCAACGGCAACGACACGGCGACGGCAATAGGCGGACGAGCTTGGGAGGGAGAGAGAGTGTGGGGGTGGGGATTGGGGCGCGCTAGGGTTCCTCCGCGAGGGAGAGGGGGCTGGGTGTGGCCTTATCCCCTCTGCGGACCGTCAGATGGGCGGCGCGTGGGCGTCGCCGGCAGTGGCGCCGGTCGATGGGCGCCACGCCCTGTCTCCGCTCCTGTAGCGAGGAGGGAGTTGACACGGTTGGGCTGGGCAAGGTCTGCTAGCTGGGCCGTCTGGCCTAGTTGGCCAGGGGGGGTCCTTCTTTCTTTTGCTCTTTTGTATTTTTCCTTTTCTTTTATTTATTTTCTTTATTCTAGAGCATTTTAGTATTTTCTAAAACAATTGTTTGGTTCACAATAATTACCTATGTAATATTTGGCACTAACCGAACATTTTTGTTTTAATGTTTGAAAATTTAATTATTTAACTTTGTTTTAAAATTGAATTTTGAATCGGTTTGAATCAACGCGAGATTAATAATAGTAATCGAGGTGATGTGGGATCATTAGCAGAGGTTCACTGTAGCTTAAGTATCCGGGCGTCACATTTGGGTTCTGGCCAATCAGAAAGCACGACTCAGATCGTGGGCAGGGTTTGGTCGGCACACGGCTTTCATCAACGAACAGTGTGCTATTAGCATCTCACAGCCCTGGGTATCTTCATCCATGACCTCCTCTTCACCGTGTCTTGTCCAACGTGTATATCCATCCATGAATCCCTGAGAGACTAAGTGCCACTAGACATCCGCAACTTCATGCGACTCTGTATTGGCACAATCAGTACATGGACACAGGATGTAATCTGCATCACCATTTCTCCTCTTTGTACTTTTAGCCAAATTCATGAACTCTGTCACGCCACTGATAAAATCTGTGGTTTTCCGATCCTTCATCCATTGAGATTGTTCCATCTGCACCACACGAATGGTAATTAAAAACAAAACAACAACATTAATACATGGATTAACTGCTGCCCAGTGATGCGTGCATAAATCACAAGGCTTTATTTTCATAATTACTAAGGGCACTCCATATTGTTATCCAGACGTGCAATGACAAAAATTAATGGCCAGTCAATTTACACGCAGAGTACTAGTACAACACTACCCTTAGGAATTGAATACCTTAATTAAGCCACTCATGAAAAGAATACCTTAATTAATTAGCCGCACAGCGACCTCCATCCAGCAGACAGAGAAGCACAATGTGGCGGCACGCCGAGACAGCAGGATTGAGGAGCAAAGCTTAGTACGGCTGCCGCCTGAAGTTCAACCTCCACTATCCCTCCATTGACCGCGATGGATGTGCTCGAATCACGCCACCGCCAACCTCGACGGTTGAGCTCCTCCTGTCCCCGCCGCAGACCGAGGATTGACCTCCTATGACGCCGCCACCGCCCATTGACCGAGGATTGACCTCTTCTCCGGTAGTCGCTGCGTAGGCCGCCGTTGCCATCTCTATATGCAGACCGGCTGTTTTTTAACGGATATCCGCAGAGCGGCTGTTTACACGGTATCACTGTAACTCAATTATATGTACAAGGTAGTACATCACATACATGCCCGTGTTTGTGTACCCTGACATAAGCCCCCGGGCTTGAGCCATACATGTTGTTGGGCACGTTGGGTTAGGCCCCAAACAGTGCATAGACACGTGGCGAAAAAGCGCTGCGATTGCAGTGATTTGCCTTGATAACTAGCCAACCCAACGTCCACTTCGCATATTCACCGCGGGTCGTGGGGTAGTGGGATAGCAGCAGTTAATGTGAAACGGTAACTTTTCTGAAGAGCCGCGCACTCCCCCATGTTGTTTCCCTTAAGAGGGGAAAACACGGAAGGGCACTGCGCATTCACCGCTCGCCTCGCTCCCCCATCATCTTCCTCCGCAAGCCAAACAACTACTCCTCCCTTCACCCACGCCCGCCGCCGCCCTCTTTCTCAATCTCCTTCCCGCCCATCCGCCCCAATCAGGGAAGATGGGGAAGAAGACCACAACTATAGGAAAGCCGACGGCCGCCGCGAAGGAGGCAACCGCCAAAGAGAGCAAGAGGGTGATGGTGCTTGACACGAAGCAAAGGGGAGATGTCGTCTTCTACCCGTCGTAGATGGATGGGAACATGCTGCAGGCGAGGTACAGATATTTGTGGGGGAGAGAGGTCCCGGAGGGGCATGGCGCTCCCAAGGTTCTGCGGAGGGGGATGAGGACCCGTCAAATTCATAAAAATTCTTCTGCGTGTATTTCATCTGCGGCCTCCATCCTCCCTTAAACGATTCCACCTCTTGGATTTTACGCCCAATGCAATGGCGTGCATGGCAATCTTTGCCCATTTATGCGAGAACTTTGTCGAGGTAGCCCCCAATGTTGATCTCTTCAGGCATTACTTCATCCTGCGGGTGGAGAACAAGAGCCACCACTCAGGGAACATTAGCTGGATGCCGCAGATCATGCCAAAGGAAAACTGGGATTATATTTCTGGCCAGCAACGCAGCAGGTGGGAGGAGTGGAGAGGGGATTGGTGCTGGATTCAGGATGAGGAAGCCTCCGAGTTCTGCGAGGCACGGATGGAATGCCTCGAGCGTGACAATGTTTGGAAAGCACTTGTCCTCACCGAGGACAGGCTCCTCCCGGCAATAAACTGGATTACCCATTTGAAGGTTGTCGGGCTGACCGTTGAGCATGTGGGGGCACATTTCCTCCTTCGTCGCATAGCTCCTTTGCAGAAGAAGGATAGATTCGCCTGGGAGTATGGATATGTTGCGGATAGGATGAGTCTACTCCCTGGCCTGGCCAACAACCTAATGGTTTATGGTCATGCTTGGTTGTGCGAGCAGATATTTGGCCGCATTGAGATGTTCAAGCTACCGGCAAGCATCATCCCGCTAAACATCAACTCCGCCAGGAGCCAGATCTTGTAGTGGATGCCACAGTGCAATGCCGATGGAGTTTCAGGTGACTAGAAGTTGCCCACTTTTGACGAAGAGCTGGCATGGTCTTCTACCTTGGTGGAAAGACCCACTAAGGTGGAAACTATGATGTACAAGCCCATCTCCCAAGTGGAGGTGGCACATATCAGAAATGCCTTGATGAGGACAGGGCAGCCCGAGCTGCAACAACGGCGTGGGGCAGGAAGACAATGAAGGGAAAGGGGAAGCTGGGTATGAGAGCTCTTCCCACGGCAAGGGTGAGGCACAAGTCTTAGAAGAGGTTGCCGCGGAAGGGTATGCCGGGGGAGAGCCTGTCGGGGACGGGCCTTCCGAGGTCGAGGCTCTGTATGTCGCAGCGACCGAGACCTTAGAGGGAGATGTGGCTAAAGAAGTGGAGGTACCTGGGGAGGAATGGCTCGCAACAGGCCCTTAAGCTCCCGAGCCAATCTTGGAGCCGCGTCCTCGCAAATGGGCGGCCCATCGGGGAGCGGGGACCTCCGACCATGTGCCTCTCACTAGGAGGGCAAAGGATGTCGCTGCCAAGGTCAGCATTCCTGAGGCTATGCGTCGGCAATCCTCTCGCCTTTTTAGTGCTACGGCTCTCCCCACCAAGTAGAAAGCAACCAAGAAGGGAGACTCCAGCACCCAATCGAGTTCGAGCTCTTCGTCGAGCTTGTCTTCATCAGAGCCTCCTGCGCCCTAGCAGGGCTCGAGGTTACCAAAGATCCCCGTACTACCTCCCCAGAAGAGGAGCAGGGCGCCCGCGCCGCCCATAGACTTTGAGCTAAACTCCATGCTCATCAATGAAGAGTAAGGGAGAACGCTCTCTCCTTCCGCCTTATTCTTGTACTGCCTTTAATGAATTTTCTTGTGTCTATTGACTGGTATTGCTTGGTGTTGTCGACAGAGAGGAGGAGGAGATGGAGACGCTCGTCCCCCGGACCAAGCCGCTCGGGCGGGTGGGACCGTCAACAGTGGCGGGAGAGTCGATCCCGGCAGGGAGCGACACGAGTGCCCCGGCACTGAGCCCCCAGCTCGGCCCCCAGCCCGAGGGTGCAAAAAATATTCTTCCCACAGGGGGTGATGGCGAAAGCCTCCTCTCCGTTGATGTCCAAGGAGGGATAGGAGCCACCCAGGACAAGCCTCTCCGGGAGGGTCCCATCCTACCCACTGATAGACTTGATGGATCCCCTCCAAGGGTCACCATGGGAACACCTGGCCTTGACCCGGCAGCCAATGCTACCGGGTAAACTGAAGCTTTTGTAGGATCAAAAGTATGTCTAGAGGGGGGTTGATTAGACTACTTGACCAAATAAAAATCTAGCCTTTTCCCCATTTTAATTATTGGCAGATTTTAGCAACTTAGCACAAGTCAAGCAATCAACCTACACATGCAATTCTAAGAGTATAGCAGCGGAATGTAAATCATTGCATATGAAGGTAAAGGGCAGGAGTTTCAAGGGAACAAACGCAATGTTGACATGGAGATTTTTGGCGTGGTTCTGATAGGTGGTGCTATTGTACATCCACGTTGATGGAGACTTCAACCCACGAAGTGTAACGGCTGTGCGAGTCCATGGAGGGCTCCACCCATGAAGGGTCCACGAAGAAGCAACCTTGTCTATCCCACCATGGCCATCGCCCATGAAAGACTTGCCTCACTAGGGTAGATCTTCACGAAGTAGGCGATCTCCTTGCCCTTACAAACTCCTTGGTTAAACTCCACAATCTTGACGGAGGCTCCCAAGTGACACCTTACCAATCTAGGAGACACCACTCTCCAAAAGGTAATAGATGGTGTGTTGTTGATGAACTCCTTGATCTTGTGCTTCAAATGATAGTCTCCCCAACACTCAACTCTCTCTCATAGGATTGGATTTTGTGGAAAGATGATTTGAGTGGAAAGCAACTTGGGGAAGGCTAGAGATCAAGATTCATATGGTTGGATTGGAATATCTTGGCCTCAACACATGAGTAGGTGGTTCTCTCTCAGAAAATGAATGCCGGAAGTGTAGGCATGTTCTGATGGCTTCCCCCATGAATGAGGAGAGGGTGGAGGGGTATATATAGCCTCCACACAAAATCTAATTGTTACACACAATTTACCAAACTCGGTGGGACTGAATTAGAAAACTCGGTCGAACCGATTTAGTTCATAATGTGACCGTTAGGCATTTCGGTGCGACCGACATGTCAACTCGGTGGGACCGATATCGTTAGGGTTAGGGCATAACGTAATCTTGGTGAGACTGATTACACAAACTCGATGGGACCGACTTTGGTAATAAGCTAACCAGAGAGTTGGTCAGGCAAACTCGGTGGGACCGATTCGCTCATCTCGGTGGGACCGAAACGTTACGAAAGGGAAACGGGGAGTTTGCATTGTGAACTCGGTGGGACCGATTGCTCATCTCGGTTAGACCGAAACATTATGAAGGGAAACAGAGAGTTTGCAATCCCATGTCGGTGAGACCAAGATCCCTATCGGTGAGACCGAAGTGACTAGGGTTTCTGGCAGTGGCTATGTCAAATGAACTCGGTGGCGCCAGATAGATCAAATAAGTGGGGCCGAGTTTGGCTTCTGGTTTGGGACATATGTGGATATGAGAAAGTGGTTGAGGGTTTTTGGAGCATATCACAAAGTATTTTGAGCAAGCAAGCCACTAAGCAGCACCTCATCCCCTTTTAATAATATTGGCTTTTCCTATAGACTCAATGTGATCTTGGATCATTAAAAGTATAATGTAGAGTCTTGAGCTCTAAAGCTTGAGCCAATCCTTTGTCCTTAGCATTTGGAGGGGTCCACATTCCTAATCCATGCCATGCCAATCATTGAACTTTCCTAAAATATCCATCTTGAAATAGCATTAGTTCAATGAGCTATATGTTGTTAATCATTACCAAAACCACCCAGTGATAGTTGCACTTTCAATCTCCCCCTTTTTGGTAATTGATGACAACATATAGATCAAAGCTTCGACAAATGATAATAAGATTGAAATACATCATCGCTTTGAGAAGTATGTGATAAGCAAGAGCTCCCCCTAAATTTGTGCATTATTTAAGATTTGCTTTTGAATGCAAATGCACAATCGATTAGTATCATGGGTTACTCTTCCATGTCATATAAATCTTGGTGGAGCGCTCAAAATGATAACAATTAAAAGCATGCACTCATCACCAAGCAAAGTGAATGATCGTATATAGATATAAGAGATAATGCCATTCAAGCACACATTAAAGTAGCATATGATCAAATACATGATCATCCAAGTATCTCACATAAGGACAAAATGTATCAAGCAAGCATACAATAAAGTTCAGCCAAATAAAGTGCAAGAGAGAGAAAAAGCAATACTCTCTCTCTCTCTCGAAGGCTATGATCTATACATATTTCTCCCCTTTGGCAACAAGTTACCAAAAAGTTCAAATATGCATAGTGCTATGCGTCTCTCGGGCATGGTCTCCACGAGGAGGGGTAGTGATGACTCCAAGGACGAAGGCTTTAGTTGATGTAGCTGGAGTTGGTGAAGTGGCTACTAGAGGTGGCACTGAAGCTGTGGGTGCTGGTGCAGATATAGTAGCTCATTTATCTGGAACTGGCACTACAGCAGACCTCTGACCTCTTGGCACATATTGAAAAGCTTCTGTAGTTACCTTGCCTTTCTTCTCCTCTACTTCCTCCTGGAGTTTCTCAACTACTGTCTGTATCTCAGTGACTTTCAGATCAAGATCATAGAATTTTTGCTCAATGATCCTCTCCAAATTATCCTGATTCCGAGTTAGGGTGGTCAAGCCCTTCTCAATCCTCAAGGTAGATTGGATCAGAAATCCAAGTTGATATTGTTTGCTCTTCAAGAACACATGAGATGTCTCTTCAGCACTTGGCATCTTTGCAGCTTTCTCTGCCCTTGCCTTTGCTCTCTTCTCATGTGCTTGCACTGATGAAGGGTCATTCTCATCCAGCACAACTGTGTTGTCTTCAAAATCTGGCTTGAGTGGTAAGTGCTCCTTGTCCAACAAGTAAGTGTCTATTCCCATCTTTGAGTAGATGAGCACCTAAATTTGTGGAGCATACCCACAAGACCTTTTCTGATCAGCAGCTGTCCTCTTGATTATCTCTATAATCAGACTCACGACCTTGAATTTCTGAGGGACATCAAAAATGTGCAGCAAGTTGATTGAATGTCCTCTTATCATCCTGTAATCTCCAGACTTGGGCAAAAGAGTATGCCTGAGGATGGTGTTGATAGTAGGCAGACCAGACAACAAATACTTCACTAAGCCCAACTTATGAGTTTCCAGGGCTTCATCAGGAATCTCCTTGTACATACTTGCCATGGAGTTGTGGTCTTTCTTCTTCTTGGCATACACATCAAAGTCATCCTCATGAGCTTATGGAGCATTTATCAACTTGGCCCATTCATCGATAGTTGATTGGTACCTTGTACCTTCAGACATCCATACTATCCTTCCATCTGGATAGAAGTGAGCAGTGGCGTAGAATTGCATGATCAGCTCATCATTCCACATAGTGAGCTTCTGTCCTATAAACTTGTCAACTCCACAAGCCTTGAAGCTATCATATACTCCTGGGAAGTGATCTTCATTCTCTTTGATGTATGTCCAATAAACCCATCTCATGTCACAGAAAATTGGCTTCTTGTCAAGCAGAATGGTCTCATAGAAGTCTTGTTGTTCTTTAGTGTGGAACCTGTAATCCACTTCAGTTCTCCTTCTCATAGCATAAGGATCACTCTTCCTCTAAAGTATCAGACATGCATCCTTCCTCATGCTCATGTCCTCTGCCACTGGATGAGTGTCATTGTGGTCTGGGATCTTTGGTTTGAGCTTTCTCAGCACTTGGGCTTCAACATCTTCTTCTTTAGCTTCAGACATTGGGGCCTTGTTCTTCTCTTTAGTGGGAATGTTTCTTGTGCTTCTCTTGGGTGCAGGCTTGGTGGTTTGAGCAGCAGCATTAGGAGCAGGTTTGGGCTTAGGAGCAGCCCCTGACTTGATTGCATCTCCCATAAGCTTCTGGGATTTGGGTGCTGGTGCAGCATACTCTTCCTCTTCCTCTTTAGAATCTCTTACCATAGTTGACTTTCCAAGAACTTTTGCAGTAGTGGTTCTTTCCCTCTTCTTCTTCTTATCATCACCAACTGCCTCTCCATCATCACATTCTAATGTGAATTTCATGCTTTCTCCCGTGGCAACTTTTCTTGGCTTGGATGTTGGGATTCTCCTTGCTGGTGCCTTCTTGTTCAGGCCAGGCTATGTTGAAGCAGCAGTGCCAAACTCCTTCTTCATCACATTCTTCTTTGAGGTGGCCTCATCTTCAACTGCAACATAATCCTCATCTTTTGAGTTTGAGGTTCTCTTCTTCCTTGCTCTAGTGGTTGCCTTGGGCAAGTTACTTGGTGTGCTCCTGCTGCCCTCATCATAGCTGCTTGAGGCACTAGTGCCCTCACTCATTTGCACTTGCTCTTCAAACTTATTCTGGCTATCACTTTGGTTCAAACATCTTAGCAGGCAAACTGACAGCAAACCCTGTGAATATATAATGATGAGGTAGAGTAGATGAGCATCACAAAGTACAGAGATTTTTGCAAACCAAATGAATCTAAAACTTAGTTTTAGTTCTCTACTGAAATGACCTTGAAGCTACCGAATTGATAAACTCGGTGATACTAAAGCAACATTTGGAACCAAAACTTGTGAACTCAGTCAGACCGAGTCACAGTTCGGTGGCACCGATATTGCTAGGGTTTCACAGAGAATTGAACTCGGTCACACCGATTTGCAGTTTTTGGTCAGACCAAAAAGCGCATGTGTAATGGCCTAAGCCAAATAGGTGAGACCAATTTCTACGATTCGGTCGGTCCGAGATGAGTTCGGTGGAGAGCTAACCCTAAAATTTTCAAATCAAACTAAGCCTAAGGAAGTTTTAGCTGGATAAATTAATTTCATTCGTGGCAAGAATCATGGCATTGTCCTCGTGCTTAGAATCAGAGGTGAATAGACAGCACAAGGGGTCGAACACATACCCGAGTTCGGCGGGTCTTCTCTACGGCGGCGACGGCAGAGCAGATTCCGTCGACGGCGGAAGAAACCAGCGGCGGGAGGTCGCTGGCGGCGAGGAGGCAATCCGGAGACCCGAGGAGGCCGAGCAGGACATGCGCAGGCTGAGGGATTTTGAAGAAATTTCCAAAATCTCACTCGTGGGTATATATATCCTGACCCTATCGGTGTGACCGAGTGGAACAACTCGGTGGCACCAAGATTGCAGAATCACAAGCGGTTGCTGCAACTCGGTGTGACCGAAGTGTTCAAACGGTTGGACCGAGCTGAAAACCTAGATCAACTTAGTGAACTCGGTTTGACCGGAATGGATGACTCGGTCAGACCGAAATGCACAAAGAGGTTTTGGAAGTTTAAGTCTATAACGAATCGGGGACTTCGAGTGCTCCTCACACAGAGTGGTTCGAATCTGACTTGTTCAAACTTTGTGATGTAGCATGAATAGAGTTTGAGACGAGAAAAGCATAGATAACTATAGAAGGTTCTTAGGCATTCTTGTCCATCCACTTGGCAAAAGAGAAAGAGCCAAACAATCAAAACAACAAGTGGATGTCCTCGAATGAGTAAAATATGCAACCAACATGCTCACACAATAAAATAGCAAATGAAATATGTGGCAAAGCATGCACAAACACTCTAGCATCTATCAAGCAATTTGCGATGACTAGGTCATCTATATATGATTATATTGACTTAGGAGTCAAATGAGAACATTTGATCATAGGTCATACTCATCGTTTAAGCACAAGTGGGGTTACCACTTTTACATAAAGCATTGTTGTGTTCACACCATTAGAGTTGCTTTAGCTCAAGTCTTAGACTAAAGCTCCCCGTATATGTGATATTCCCCCTAAGAGGGATGAACTAACCTTGGGTTTTGTTGATGATGACTTCATGTAGGTGTTGAAGATGTGGAAGTTCAATGTTGATGTAGATCATTCGGAGCAATCCATTGGAGTGAGTTGCACTTTCAATACCTACACGGGTTAGTCCCACAAGGAACAAACAAGGATATCCATAGACATAGAGTGATTCACACACAAGATGATGTCCATGAAAGCATTAGGTTACCTTGTCCCTTGTCTTACCAACAAGAGGGTTTGTGACTCCTTGAACTAGTGTAAGATGTGGAAGTTGTTTGCACTTGTTCTTGCCAAAATGGTATGAGTGAAGTGTGTTGGCGGAGTCACTCTCAAGAACTCTCTAGTTCTTCTTCTTCGGGATCCACATCATCTTGATGGGAATCCTTGGGGTTGTAGTCGTACTTGATGAAGTAGAGCTTGATGTAGTCTTGGGAACCCACTTGACCAAGGCCTTGGGAGCTTCTTCAAATGCATCAATCTCCTCTTAAAGCTTATCCTTGACTCTTTGCTTATATTCTTGTGGTGGAAGATCATCTTGAGGTTGTGTACCTTGGAAAGAAGTA
Organism: Triticum aestivum; assembly: GCF_018294505.1. Lineage (NCBI taxonomy): Eukaryota > Viridiplantae > Streptophyta > Magnoliopsida > Poales > Poaceae > Triticum > Triticum aestivum. The sequence continues at coordinate 426,682,073 of NC_057795.1, read as the reverse complement.
GGATCATACTTCTCTTGTTAAGGAACAAACTTCGTCTTGGGGTATTGATCTTCTTCCCACTCAACTCCATTGGCATTGAACTTTCATTCAAAACCAACACCTTGATTCTTCCGGTGCCTTCCTGTAACATCCCAAATTTTCAATTTGGAATGTTATACAAATAGATCATCATTGCATATCATATTTAATGCATTTTGTTTCGGTCCTAGAAATTCTACGCAACTCAAGGACCCACGGAGAGAGTTGGGGATTTCGATATTTTCATATTTGAGTTTTCTCAAATTTTGGAAGTAGGATCATTTGATTTTATTTATTTTATCTTCAATTATTTCAATTATATAAATATGAGAGAGGGAATAAAATGACTTTCCCAAAATAAAGAAATATTGAGGATTTAATAAAAGAGATCAAATAAGATTTTATTTTGGATTTTTTGGCTATTTTATTCAAATTTAGGAAAAATGCATGTTTTCCAAAATTGCATTTAGGCCCAAATAAATGTTATCTAAACCGGCTTGATTTTAGAAGCCGGGGAAAATTTATTTCGGGATTTTTGGAGTCCGTTTAGTATTTCTTTCATTTGTTTTTCTGCGCGATATTTATTTAAAAAAAACTGGAACCGACTACGGGCCGTAACCGGCCAGCACTCCGCCTGGTCGGGTCTTTATATAGCGTGCCCCGCCCCAGCCCAAAAACCGCCGCTGCCAGCCCAACCCGCCGCCACCGCCCAAACCCTAACCCTAGCGCCGCCCCGCCGCCAGCCCGCGCCGCCATCGCCGCCACCGCTCGCTGCTGCCGCCGCCGCCGCTGCCACCGCCGCTGTCGCCGTCGCCGCCGATAGCCGCCGCCACCGCCGGACCCCGCCGCCGTCGCCGCCGACCACCGCCGCCCTCACCGGAGTCGCTGCCACCGCCGACCCGCACCCCGAGGTTGACCTCGCCGCTGCTGTTTTTTTTAGAAAAAAAACGTTTGGTTTTTCATCGGTTTTTTTTAGATTCCATTTTTTTCGTTAGATCGGTTTTCTTCCGGTTTGGTTTAATTAGCGAGCGTTCACTCGTTCGTTTTAATGAACGTGTTCATTGTTTAGGTTCAGATAACGAATGTTCGTTCGTTAATCTGTTCATCGTTTTTCTTTTCTCAGATTTATTCCGTGATTTTTCTGATCGCGATTTCTGATCCGATTTTTGTTTTAGCATAACTTTTCGCTCGTTTATCGGAATCAGGCGATTCAAGCGCCTAGAGTTTCGTCTCGAAACCCTGTTTCCGAATAATCTACTCAAACCAGTTTTTGCTTCTGTAAAATTTGACGTAGGTCCAGATTAGTAAACGAAGCTTGTTTCTTTCGCCGTTTGAGTTTTGTTTCTTCGTTCGATTTGATTCTTTTTGTAAACTGGAGTTCTTAAGTTGAACTTTCTGGTTAGACCTCTTATTTGAGTTTTACCCGTGCATTAGATGACTGCTTATTGTGCTCTTGTTTGTTTGTTTGCTTGCGATAGAGTGCCCGAACTGCGCCGCTTGCTACTTCGAATCCCTAGGTTACGCAAATCATCAGGAAGGCAAGTAACACTTTGATCATACCTCTTTACTACCCAGTTTTTATGCATTAGATCAATCCTCAAACATTGCATGATTAGGATCTAATTAAATTGTGGGTTTTGGGAAGTAGATTGAGGTAGTACCTATTACCTGTTTTATTATCAAACCCTTGGGAGTTACTTCTACGTTTGCTTATTTTGCCATGCTATGCAAGTAGACGTGGATTGGGTGAGTGATTTTCCATGACAGATGTGAGATTGTTAATTAATGGTTTATTTAAGGTGGCAACATTAATACACATCTGGGTGGATTGAGGTACCTGGTTATTCCAGGATTGCCTGTCTAGGCACCTGGCTAGACCAGGATTGCCTGTTTTTTTATGGACCACCACCCAGGCTCAAAGGGATCATAAGATTATTCATGCTAAAAACTTCCGTGTGCAGCCACATGCTATTATGGGCTCTAGCATAGTTGATTAAGTCGTGCAAACTCTTACAGTGGTAGACTAGCAGATGTAGGGGAAAGTAGGTGTACCAGTCTACCCATCGTAATGTGCTAGCGCTTCTGAAAGACTATGTCTGGGTCATTCGTTTCTCAAACACCATGTAGTGCGAGAAAACCAACGGAGGAGATCGAGTCATGTGGGGAAAAGTGCGCAACCTCTGCAGAGTGTATAAACTAATCATGATTAGCCGTGTCCTCGGTTATGGACATCTTGAGTATCTAGTTCTTGGAATATCGTGTGAATCTCATCATGTTACTTTAATTAATATTGTTGGGTTTGTTTAATGCTGATGCTTAATTGGGATTGAGGATGCTGTCAACCATTCTCAATGTTTAACAACCACCATGATAGTTAAATAATTTATTCCTTTGTAGTAGGGAAAAACTGGCTTTACGCAAAAATTGTAACCATAGAGCTATCCACCAAGCCATATATGCATGTAGTACAGTTTTACTCTTTCATTTTTTTCTCTATATGTTACTTTGCCAGCATATTCCATGTGCTGACCCGTTTTTGGGCTGCAATGTTCATGTTGCAGACTTTTCAGACGACGAGTAAGATGCTTTAGGATCGTGGTTCTATACTCAGTGATGCCGTTGGAGTTGATGGACTCACTTATCTTCCAAGCCTTCCACTGTTATCGTTATTAGATGGCCTTAAGCCATATTTATTGTAATAAGTTTCTCTTTGGAGACCTTCGATGTAATAAGTGTGTGATTGCTACTCTGTTATAAATCCTTCAAGTATTGTGCATCTCAGCATTACTGATCCAGGGACTGCACTAATGCACAGAGATGGTATCAAAGCACACGCTGACTGTAGGACACGACCACTAAGCAAAGACCATAGATCACTACTCTCTCTTCTCATTCTAACTCCTCATCTCTTCTATTCTTCTAGGATGGCGGATGCAAGGAACAAGTTCATGCAACCGGATGAAGATACACCCTTTGGACGACACCTGAAGGAAGTAACCAAGTACTTGAAGATCAGAGTACCAAGCTTCACCAGAACCTACAACACCACCTTACCTGAAGAGGAGCGCTGGATGATTCAAGTTCAAGTTCCAGGAAGGACGTTCACGCCAGTCACTGAGCCTATAGAGTTTTCCTTTGATGCACCAACCTGGAGTTTAAGGAAGAGCATGGCAGCTCACATCACCATGGGACGCATTGGAGAAGTTTATCACAAGGAGCTTAAGGATACTACCTACCAGATTTTTGGGCGCTGAGATGAGCAATGGGAGATGGTCAACACCAGGAAAGACAGATCAGTTGCAACTTTCATCCAGGAGTTAAACCAGCAAATTCGACGCTAGGAGAACCAGATGTGTGTAGGCATGATGGATTTGAATAAATCCATGACCAAGATCACGGAACTGGAGGAAGAACTCAAGTCTACACGCGATGGATATGAGGAGGAAATATCAACTCTAGTCGAGAAGAATGATGATCTGAAGAAGAATCTAAGAGTGTTCATGGGATTTCCAGCAACTGGAGAAGACGAAGATCACACTTGCCCCGAGAATTACATCATCATCGACGATACCGACTCGGACCCGGATGATAGTGATGATGACTATGTTGATGAAGCTGGAGTAGATATCATAGTCTTCATCAGAGCAGTTTTTCTAGTAGACCACCATAAAGTAGTAGAATTTCCCTCCATGTATCTATTATAGTCTGAGCACTTTGTAACGATAGATAGACCGTTGTATGCCCTTGCTTGTTTGAATGAAGTGTTTTGATTGCAATTGCCTCATGTGCATATGGGTAGTGTTTTCCCTCTAGACCTCATTCTATTCTGTATTCTCGTCTTCTCTAAACCCTCAGATGCCTCCGAGACGTGACAACGGATTCGCTTTCCGACCGGAGCTCACCCAGTTGATCCAGCAGCAGAATGCATTGATGCAGATACTAGTCCAGAATCAGAATCAGGGGAACAACAACAACAACAATCCACCACCACCACCACCTGTTGATCACTTAACCCGTTTTCTTAGACTGAATCCGCAGGTGTTCTCCAGTAGCACCGAGCCGATTGTTGCAGATGATTGGCTTCGCAAGACAGCCAGTGAGTTGATCACTGCAGGATGCACAGATGCGGAGAAGGTGCGATTTGCCGCACATCAGCTTGAGGGACCCGCAGCATCATGGTGGGAGAATTTCACAGCCACTTATCAAGCAGACACTATCACATGGGATCAGTTTTAGTAGGCTTTTCATACTGCCCATGTTTCAGCAGGAGCTATGGCCATGAAGAAGCGTGAGTTTTGCAACTTGCACCAGGGAGGAAGATTAGTTGGCCAGTATGTGGATGATTTCAGTAAGCTAGCACGTTATGCCCCAGATGACGTCGCTACGGATGCAGCTAAGCAAGAGAAGTTTCTGGAAGGGCTGAATGATGAGCTAAGCATGCAGTTGATGGTAGAAAGTTTCAACAACTACCAGGAGTTGGTAGATTGTGCTCGCATGATTGAAGGGAAGCAGCAGCAGATTGAAAACCGCAAGAGGAAGTATGGACAAGGGAAGTACAATTCTGGAGCTCAGCAGAAGCCCCGTTTTACTCCGAAGTCAGGAGGAAAGTTTCAGCATACCCATGGAGGAGGTAGCTCGCACAATCACAATGGTCCCAAGAATGGTACCGGGAATGGAGGAAGTAGTAGCCAGAACCGTACCAACCCCTCAACACCATCCAAGAAAGATCTGAGTCAAGTCACTTGTTTTAAGTGCCAGAAGACCGGACATTACGCCAATGAATGTCCTGAAGGCCAGACTAGAAATTGCAATGGAAGCTCCGGGAAGAATCCGAACCCTTTCAACAGAGGACAAGTGAACCACGTTAGCGTGGAGGAGGTTGAAGCTCAGCCAGATGCAGTAATAGGTAAGTTTTTGGTTAAGTCATTTACTGCACTCGTTCTTTTTGATACTGGTGCATCGCATTCATACATATCAAGGGGATTTGTGGATAAGTATAGACTGCCCACTAGGGTTCTAAAAACACCCATGCTAGTAACCTCACCAGGAGCAGAGTATATGGCCAGTCGAGGATGTTTTCAAGTTCCGTTGGGCATAGGCAAGCATGTTTTCCCCTCGGATTTAATCATTTTGGAATCCCAAGGTTTGGATGTGATTCTGGGTATGGATTGGCTATCAATGTATGGAGGAAACATTGATTGCGCCAGTAAGTCAATTCTGCTTACTACCCCAGAAGGGAAAAGGATAAGGTGTGTATCAAGGCATGAGCCGAGGAGGATGCACATAAATTCCTTATCAGGAGTTGTGCAAGAGGAAGTACTAGTAGTGAAGGATTTTCCGGATGTATTTCCAGAGGAGTTGCCAGGCATGCCACCAGACAGAGACATTGAGTTTTTGATCGAGCTTTTGCCAGGCACGAGACCAATATCCAAGAGACCATACAGGATGCCCGCAAAAGATTTGGAGGAGATTAAAAGTCAGATTAAGGAGTTACTGGATAGAGGATACATTCGCCCAAGTTCTTCACCTTGGGGATCACCAGTACTTCTAGTGGAGAAGAAGGACGGATCGTTAAGGGTGGTTGTTGATTATCGAGGATTAAATGCGGTAACCATCAAGAATAAGTACCCACTGCCAATGATCAATGATTTGTTTGACCGACTACAAGGAGCAAAGGTGTTTTCCAAGATCGATTTGCGATCAGGATACCATCAGTTGAAGATTCGAGAACAGGATATACCCAAGACAACTTTTACCACTAGGTATGGGTTGTACGAGTATACCATTATGTCATTTGGTCTAACTAACGCACCTGCATATTTCATGAACATGATGAACAAAGTATTTATGGAGATTATGGATAAGTTCGTTGTGGTGTTCATTGATGACATCTTGGTCTACTTGAAGAACGAAGAGGAGCATAAGGAGCACTTGCATTTGGTATTGGAGAAGCTCAGAGAACACCAGTTATATGCCAAGTTTAGCAAATGTGAGTTCTGGTTGAAGGAAGTTGGATTCCGCGGACATGTTATATCCAGAGAGGGCATACGGCAAATTGTCATCCCAACTAGATCCATAATCTAGCGTCAGTTGTTTGGACCAGATTTTTGTCGACAGAACCTCGTTGCCGACAGAACCTCGTTGTCTTGGGACGAAGTTGGAGACCGTCAGTTGTTTGGACCAGATTTGATTAAGGAGTCTGAACGGAAAGTGAACTTGATTCGCGACAGGCTCAAGGTAGCCCCGTCCAAGCAGAAAAGCTATGTTGATGCAAAACGCAAGGAGACAGTTTACGAAGTTGGGGATAGAGTTTACCTTCGAGTATCTCCACTTTGAGGAGTTAAGCGTTTTGGTGTTAAAGGAAAGTTAGCGCCGCGTTTTGTGGGACCATACAAAGTTTTGGAACGGATGGGAGAGGTTGCCTACAAGTTGGAATTACCTGAGGGATTGTCTGGAGTTCATGACGTGCTCCACGTCTCCCAGTTGAAGAGGTGCCACGCAGAGATGGCTGATATACCGCTAAGAGATACCGTGCCGCTAGAGGCGATTCAGTTGGACAGTGATTTGACCTATGAGGAGAAACCAGTCAAGATTCTTGAGTATGCCAGCCGAGTCACCCGCAACAAAGTTATCAAGTTTTGCAAAGTTCAGTGGAGCCACCACACCGAGGATGAAGCCACCTGGGAGCGAGAGGAAGATTTGCTGAAATACCACCCTCACCTATTCTCTAGCCAACCCGAATCTCGAGGGCGAGATTCATCTTAAGGGGGGTAGGTTTGTAACATCCCAAATTTTCAATTTGGAATGTTATACAAATAGATCAACATTGTATATCATATTTAATGCATTTTGTTTCGGTCCTAGAAATTCTACGCAACTCAAGGACCCATGGAGAGAGTTGGGGGTTTCCATATTTTCATATTTGAGTTTTCTCAAATTTTGGAAGTAGGATCATTTGATTTTATTTATTTTATCTTCAATTATTTCAATTATATAAATATGAGAGAGGGAATAAAATTGCTTTCCCAAAATAAAGAAATATTGAGGATTTAATAAAAGAGATCAAATAAGATTTTATTTTGGATTTTCTCACTATTTTATTCGAATTTAGGAAAAATGTGTGTTTTCCAAAATTGCATTTAGGCCCAAATAAATGTTCATCTAAATCGGCTTGATTTTAGAAGCCGGGGAAAATTTATTTCGGGATTTTTGGAGTCCGTTTAGTATTTCTTTCGTTTGTTTTTCTGCGTGATATTTATTTAAAAAAAACTGGAACCGACTATGGGTCGTAACCGGCCAGGACTCCGCCTGGCCGGGTCTTTATATAGCGCGCCCTGGGTCCCAACCCAGCCCAAAAACCAACGCTGCCAGCCCAACCCGCCACCGCCGCCCAAACCCTAACCCTAGCGCCGCCCCGCCGCCAGCCCGCGCCGCCGCCGTCGCCACCGCTCGCTGCTGCCGCCGCCGCCACCGCCGGACCCCGCCGCCGTCGCTGCCGACCACCGCCGCCCTCACCGGAGCCGCTGCCACCGCCGACCCGCACCCCGAGGTGTGTACTTGCTGGGGCATCAATCAACGGACTTGCTCCGGCGATATACTCAGGATTTCCCTAAGTAGGGTAAATGCTGAACCGAGCATCACACGGGCTTGTCGACATTTATGGTGCTAAACCCAGAGTATCATGATTGCCAAAGAGTGAGAGTGGTAGAGAGAGAGAAAGCTTGGCACCTTACACAGCGTTCCTTCCCCCGGACGGGATTTACCGAGCACTCATGTTGCTTGGCCCGTTCGAGGTGGTATCGTTGCCCTTGCTGCTGGCTTCCGTGGTCGTTTCGACCACGGTAAATGGGGATGGCGGAGAACGAGCGAGATTGGTGCGGGAGCAATGTTGCCCTTCCGCTCCACCCCTGCCATCCTCTCGGGTGCTTCGTATGCTCTCGGGTTCGCGCAAGTGACTCCCCTACCTGGCGCGCCAAAGATGTCACAGGAAACCACGACCACCTATGGGGCTATGAGCCCCTTTTGGTTCGGCGGGGGGATGGGCATGTTGCACAAAGAGCAGAGAAGCGTCGCGCAGTGCGCCAGGGATCACACATGCAATTTTACCCAGGTTTCAGCCGCCGTGAGGAGTAAAACCCTACTCCTGCTTTGGTGGATTGATGGTGGAAAAGGTGGTGGTGGACGCAACGCACTTTGCCCGGCAGGGTTGCCTCGGACGAAGTGGCTATGTGCGTACGGGTACGTGAGGGCCTGAGCTTGCCAACCTCGCGGAGTGAACTGACTTGAACCGTTTTTACGTATTCCATGGGCCTCCTTTTATAGATCAAGGGGTTACCACAGTAGCAAATCAGTCTTTGCATACTGATTAGATAGCGAACAGTTCTATCATACCTAACTCTGCAGGCTAACAGGGCGCATTAAATGCACCGTCCGGTGTCACATGACAGCATGTCTGGCAGACCTTGCCAGGCTATTTTGCCAGCTTCGCGCCTACTTGCTTGACACGTCCCAGGACGGGTGTCATATGGAGGTGTTGCTGCAGAAAGTGGCTACTATGTGGTGAAAAGCAGCCACTTAGTCATCTTGGGGCTTGACACCACACTGACCTATGACTTGTGTCGCTCGTGAGGTGGAGCGGTGGTACAGCTTGCCTTCGCAAGTCCCATTGGCAGGGCCTGCCGGGACAATCTGGAAGTATGCTTCCGGGGCAAACCCACCCTCGCCAGGCTCGCCTGCCCGGCAAGGGAGGTTCTTTCCTTGGCATTATCCTGCTTCTCTGGCTCGTCTTGGCCTTCTTGATTTGTACTTGAATCTTCAAAAGGAGTCGATCCTCCTTGCTTGGCCTGATCTTGGTGTCGTAGTCTTGCCTTTGAGCCTGTGGGCTATGTGGTCCGTGCACAAGACAGGGGGAAGCATATGCCCCTTTTTGTGTACCCAGAAAAGTGGAGAAGTAGTTGAGGATTTTAAAGCAATATTACTAAGCACTTGAGGAATTGAGCCATGGTAAAAACCTCATCCCCTTTTAATAGTATTTGATTTTCCTATGGACTCAATGTGACCTTGGATCACTTAACCAAAAATGTAGAATCTTGGAGCTTTCCAATCTTTGTCCTTAGCATTTTGAAGGGGTCCACATTCTCATGTCCTTGACATGCCACTATTGAACTTACCTGAAATGTACTAGACAAAAGTGTTAGTACAACAACCTGTATGTTGACATTAATTATCAAAACCACCCAGGGAGAAAAATGTGCTTTCAGTTCCCCCTTTTTGGTAATTGATGGCAACATAGATGAAAGCTTCGAGTAAGAGTATAACGGAAAGTATATAAAAGCTTTGAAAGAACATGTAACATGCATATGCTTACCCTACAAGTGTGCAATCATGTAACTGATAGAAGCTCGTGAAATATGAGTGCACAACATGAAGGGATGAATAATGAGTTACATGTATGTTGGCCATGCACATCAGCGGAACATGATGAAGATATAACTTCATGTTCACGGTTCCTTCTTGCAAACAATATGTGCAACAAGCAAGAGATCATCATGAACATGAGTGTGATGCATATACTTACCTTGAGGTTAGTTCTTGAGGAGAATAAGCTTGAGAAAACAAGGTTAGATAACACAAGATAATTTCTCCAAGATTAGGATGACATGTATGAGATAAGTATCACTAAGTGAGTACTACCTTTAGGAGCAACATGTCCCCAAAAGATCAAACAAGATTTGCTATAAAATTTCATGTATTTTTCTGCCCTAAAACTTGAAATTCCTCTCCCCTTGAATCTAACATTCGATAATGGGAGTAGGTAGGGTGAGATAAAATCAGAATAAACAAGAATTAGAGCAAACTCTACTAGCAAGCTGAGTTAGAGTGAAGAAATGCAATTTTTAACTTAAAGACTCAACTTGAATAGAAAACATGTTTCTCCCCTCTTACAAACATGCAGGTTCTCTCCCCCTTTATAAAGTGCATCTGTCTCTTATAGAGATAAGCTTTGATGTGCATCTCTCTCCTCCTTTGACATCAATTTCCAAGAAGGGTCTAACTTCAAGGTTATGAGTCAAGTGGGTGTGGTCCTGGAGAGGCACATGTAAGCCTTATATGATTTTAGTTGCAGTCAGTGGGAAAGAATCATTGAGTGGAGCTGGCTAACTATTTGGCAAAAGGTCTTTTCAGCAATGAAATTGGTGTCTCCGAGTTGTTCTGATCGGTGACTCTGAGTTAGGAAGTTCATAAACAGATCACATCAGCTATTCTGAGTTAGTCCTTTTCGGTTGCACTGATGAACTATGTGCAGGGTTTAGTTGCACTTCAGTGTGACCGGTGTGTTTCAAGTCGGAGGGACAGAGTTCATCATAGAGATAAAATTTTGTCAAGTCAGCTCACTTGCAATAGAGATCTCACAAGGATTTTTAGGGAATTCAAATAGGATTTGCAATGGATTGACTAGAAATTAACTAAAGAGAAGAACACGAAAAAGATAAGATCTAGATGAAGTTTCTTTAAAGGGAAAACACTCTAGCAAGAAGAAAGCAAACTAAGGAAACAGTAGAGAACTTCATCTAGGGAGGGGGCGGCGGCTAGGTCACCTATGTTAGAGTATATTGACTTAGGAGTAAAGTGGGGTCACTTGATCATAGGTCATACTCATCATTAAGCTCCAAATGGGGTTACCATTTTTCATTTAAGCATTTTCATGTATTCACATATTGTCGAGTTGCTTTGGCTCATGTTGTTGAGTAAAGCTTCTATAAGATCTGAGGACTTACATTGTGTTTGGTGTAGATGTCCATCATGTAGTTGAACTTGAGGTGGATACTCATGGAGTGAAGTTGAGAGCAATCCTTTCATTTGTAGTTCATCTTCCTACATGGGTTAGTTTTGCAAGAAACAACATATGTATCCAATTTTACAAGAGTGAAGCATAGAGACATATATTGTCAAAGGATATATTTGAGTTGTCTTGTCCCTTGGGCACACCAAAGGTATAGATACTTGGTTCAATATCGCCTGCTCAAGATCGGAGTTTGCGAACAAACTTGTGAAGTGATGTTTATCCAAGTACCTACAGGGATTAGATGCAATACAAGGGAGCAATGTATCCAAGATATGAAATGATCATCATAAGAGAAATAGAAAGTATTAGTCATTATAGCTCATGCCCTTGCATGCATCCAGGTGAGTGTCTAGTTCACGTCGGAAGCATCAATGACATTCTACTCACTTCTCAAGTGACAAAATATCTTCTCATCAAGAGGCTTAGTGAAGATATCTGCCAATTTTTTGTTGGTACGAACATGCTTGAGGTCAATGTCACCTTTAGCAACATGATCTCGAATGTAACGGTGATGAACCTCAACATGGGTAGTTCGAGAATGTTGCACGGGATTGTGTGCTATCTCAATAGCACTCTCACTGTCACATAACAATTGCACATGTTTCACATGTATCCCATAATGATTGAGAGTTCATGTCATCCATAGTAATTGAGCACAACATGATCCGACGGCAATCTATTCCGCATCGGTGGTGGATAGAGATACCGATTTTTTTCTTGGAAGACCAAGACACGAGAGATCTACCAAGGAATTGACACGTACCTGAAGTGGATGTTCTATCAACCTTGTCTTCTGCATAGTCAGAAATCGGAGTAGCCAACAAGTTTGAAAGAAGATCCTTTGGAATACCAAATGTCGTGTATGTATCAAGTATCTCACAATCCTGTTCACAGCCTTAAGATGACATTCCTTTGGTGCCTCTTGATATCGTTCACACATTCACATACTTAGCATAATATCGGGATGGGAGGCACATAGATATAGCAATAAGCCAATCATGGATTGGTAAACTTTTTGATGAACAGGTTTGCCATCCTTTGTCTAGTGAAGATGCCCAGAAATTGGCATGGGGGTTTCATACCTTTGCTTTCTTGCATGTTGAACTTTTTGAATAAGTATTTGGTATATTTTGTTTGAGAAACAAAGTTACAATCCCTAGTTTGCTCGATTTGCAAACCAAGGAATAATTTGAGTTCACACATCCTAGACATCTCATACTGTTCTGACATCAACCTTCCAAACTTTTCACTAAAGAGAGTGTTAGTAGAACCAAAGATAATATCATCAACATATATTTGACACACAAATAATTCACCATTCACTCTCTTAGTAAAAAAGGTTGAATCAAATTTACCAATCTCAAAGCCTTTTTCAAGAACAAACTTTGTCAAGCATTTATACCAAGCTCTAGGGGCTTGTTTAAGATCATAGAGAGTTTTATGAAGTTTGTAAACATGGTTTGGTTTCTAGGGATTAACAAAGTCGGGAGGTTGTTTTACATAAAGTTCCTCCTCAATTTCACCATTCAAGAAAGCACTTTTAATATCCATTTGATAGAGGGTGATATCATGTTGATTTGCATATGCAAGTAAAATGTGAATGGACTTGGTACGTCTCCAACATATCTCTAATTTTTTATTGTTCCATCCTATTACTGTATCAATCTTGGATGTTTATTATGCAATTATATATAATTTTTTGGTACTAACATATTAACCTATTTGTCAGTGTCAAAACCGGCAGATCTCGGGTAGGGGGTCCCGAACTGTGCGTCTGAGGATCGAAGGTAACAAGGAGGCAGGGGACACGATGTTTACCCAGGTTCGGGCCCTCTTAATGGAGGTAATACCCTACTCCCTACTTGATTGACTTTGATGAGTATAGGTGTTACAAGAGTTGATCTACCTCGAGATCGTAATGGCTACCCTAGATGTCTAGCATGTATGATTGTGATTCTCCCCTATGGACTAAGCCTCCGTTTATATAGACAATGGAGGGATCTAGGGTTATACAAAGTCAGTTACAGAGAAAGGAAGGTACATGATCCAAATGCCAAGCTTGCGATCCACGCAAAGGAGAGTCCTATTCGGACATGGGGGAGGTCCTTCTATCTTGTATCTTCACGGCCCATTTGTCCGGCCCACGTCACGTAGGTTAGTTCCCCGAGGACCCCATGGTCTAGGACTCCCTCAGTAGCCCCTGAACCGGGCTTCAATGATGATGTATTCGGTGCGCAGATTGTCTTTGGCATTGCAAGGCAGGTTCCTTCTCCGAATACTCCAATGCAGTCCTCCACGCACAACAGCTATGTCCGGCTTTATTAAACAATCACAGCCCCAAGCCATCAGGGAAAAAAATATCCGAAACAAGATAAGCCACGTCCATAGGTGATTTTTCAGGCGAGGCGTTATGTCATGCCCCTGTTAGAATTCCGAACCGTTTCACAGCCCTGTTCCGTATTTCGAGGCACGTTTGTCAAAGCAGAGATCGTGTCCCCTTATCACAGGATTTTCATAAACAAGGGTCTGGGTAATCCAACCGTGCTGTTCACACGTCCCCTTGAGAATAGGCGAGATTTAAGGCTTGTGAGGGGGCGTTTGACATCCACTACCTTTATAACAAGATAAGGATCCGTCTTTTTACCCCACGCCTTCTTCCTCCTCTGCCCATCTGCCATTTGAGCTCCAGCGCCCAAGTCTCAATCCTTTCCATCGCCACCAAGCACTCCTAGCCATGTCCGGATCTGGAACACAGGGTAAGTGGATGGCTTCCACTGTTACAGAGGAGAACATCATGGAGCTCCCGGAGGCTGGGTATCTGGCCACGGACATAGTCCATCGGCTCCCTGCCAAAAAGCAGACAATTCCCACTCCGAAGCCCAACGAAAGGGTAGTGTTCATCCCTCATTTCCTAAGCGGATTATGGTTTCCCCTTCATCCTTTCGTCAGTGGTCTCATGTTTTACTATGGGCTAGATTTTCATGATCTAGCCCCAAATTCCTTCCTCAACCTCTCGACGTTTATCGTCGTGTGCGAGGCATTCCTCCGCGTCCCTCCCCACTTCGTCCTATGGCTCAAGGTCTTCAATGTGAAGCCAAAGGTGGTTGAGGGCCTACACACAGAGTGCGGCGGCGCCATGGTGAGTAAACTCCCCAACGCCAACTGGCCAAAGGGGACCTTTGTGGAGAGCGTCAAAGGATGGCAGCAGGGGTGGTGCTACATCATGAAACCCCACGATGCCGCATGGGACGCTGCTCCTGAGTTCAAATCTGGGCCCCGATGCGGCTTACATCCTAGATTAATAAGGGTTTGGATTGGGAATCGCCTGATGAGGTGATGACGCTGGAGAGCCGTGTCAAGGGCATGATAAACAAGAACACCACCCTCGCCAGCGTGATCTAGGTGATGCTTTTTCGCCGGATTCTCCCTTGTCACCGCCGGACTCAATATATGTGGGAATTCGACCCGGCCGGTCCTCGGGCTCTGCAGCGGTTCTTTGGCACGACACACGACGACATATGGAAGCTGCTCTTCAAGACTCAAAAGTCGTGGCCACAGATAACCGAAGACTGCGACTATGATTGCGCACGTCCGACCACTCCCGTAAGTTTTATGATAACTTTTATTTGCCATTTCAAGAAGTACATTGAAATCTCTTACTCCCACAGGGCTGGACAAAGATGGCGAAGCAGATCAACTGTCCGGCTCCGCTGCACGAGGACTAGGCCACCCCTTGCTAACAAAGATGATGGTTCTGGTGCCGTATCAGGTGCCGGAGAAGAAGGTCAAGAAGAAGGGCCAGGAGGCTTGGAGTGGCCTTCGCCATAAGGGTGCTTCGGATGTTGTGTCTGAAGACACCGAGTCCTCCTCCTCTCCTGACGAATATGTAGAGGAGGAAGAGAGCAACTCTCCCCCTAATCGGAGGAAGAAGAAAAGGGTGGCTTCTGCGGATCTAGAGGTGGAGGCGACCAAGAAGGGAAAACCCTCCCTTTTAGATGATTCCAAAGTAGATGTCGATGCCATCCCAAAGCGGCGCCCTAGGCCGAAGCCCTTGGCCGAATCGTGAGTATTGATACGTCTCCAACGTATCTATAATTTTTGATTGTTGCATGCTATTATATTACCCGTTTTGGATGTTTATGGGCTTTACTTTACACTTTTATATCATTTTTGGGACTAACCTACTAACCTGAGGCCCAGCCTGAATTGCTGTTTTTTTGCCTATTTTAGTGTTTCGAAGAAAAGGAATACCAAACGGAGTCCAAACGGAATGAAACCTTCGGGAGTGCTCTTCTTGGAACAAACGCAATCCAGGGGGCTTGGAGTGGACGTCAAGCAACAGAGGAGGCGGCCACGAGGGTGGAGGGCGCACCCACCCCTACTGGGCACGCCCCCTTGCCTCGTGGGCCCCTCGAGCGTCCACCGACCTACTTCTTCCTCCTATATATACACATGTACCCTGAAACCATCGAGGAGCACCACGAAAAACTATTTCCACCACCGTAACCTTCTGTATCCGCGAGATCCCATCTTGGAGCCTTCGCCGATGCTCCGCCGAAGGGGGAATCAACCATGGAGGGCCTCTACATCATCCCCAAGGCCCTTCCTTTGAGTTGTGAGTAGTTTACCACAGACCTTCGGGTCCATAGTTATTAGCTAGATGGCTTCTTCTCTCTCTTTGAATCTCAATACAAAGTTCTCCTCGATCTTCTTGGAGATCTATTCGAATTAACTCTTTTTGCGGTGTGTTTGTCGACATCCAATGAATTGTGGGTTTATGATCAAGTTTATCTATGAGAAATATTTGAATCTCCTCTGAATTCTTTTATGTGTGATTAAGTTATCTTTGCAAGTCTCTTCGAACTATCAGTTTGGTTTGGTCTACTAGATTGATCTTTCTTGCAATGGGAGAAGTGCTTAGCTTTGGGTTCAATCTTGCGGTGTCCTTTCCTAGTGACAGCAGGGGCAACAAGGCACGTATTGTATTGTTGCCATCAAGGATAAAAAGATGGGGTTTATATCATATTTCATGAGTTTATCCCTCTACATCATGTCATCTTTCTTAATGCGTTACTCTGTTCTTATGAACTTAATACTCTAGGTGCATGCTGGATATCGGTCGATGTGTGGAGTAATAGTAGTAGATGCAGGCAGGAGTCGGTCTACTTGTCACGGACGTGATGCCTATATACATGATCATGCCTAGATAATCTCATAATTACTCGCTTTTCTATCAATTCCTCGACAGTAATTTGTTCACCCACCGTAATACTTATGCTATCTTGAGAGAAGCCACTAGTTAAACCTATGGCCCCCGGGTCTATCTTTTATCATATAAGCTTTCAATCTACTTTTATTTGCATCTTTACTCTTCCAATCTATATCATAAAAATACCAAAAATGTTATTTTATCATATTATCTCTATCAGATCTCACTTTCGCAAGTGGCCATGAAGAGATTGACAACCCCTTTATTGCGTTGGTTGTGAGGTTCTTGTTTGTTTGTGTAGGTGCGTGGGACTTTTGAGGAGCCTCCTACTCCATTGATAACTTGGTTCTTAAAAACTGAGGGAAATACTTACGCTACTTTGCTGCATCACCCTTTCCTCTTCAAGGAAAACCAAGGCAAGCTCAAGACGTAGCAAGTATCCGAAGACATCATACACATATCCGATTTTATGCCTTACTATTTTAACATACTAAATTGCACATTATAACCCGGCACGCGATCTCTCCCAACGACCATCGTCATCTGGGAACTCGCTAGGGACTAACGCGACGGAGAGCGAGTCACCTCCGCAGATCTCTCCACCCACTGCCATGGATAACACCGAAGTGTTATCCGAAAGAACCTCTCTAGGTCATGGGGTGGTACAGGAGGCCGTGCAGGTGGCGGCGGAGGGTAACACCTCTGTCGCCGAAGAGAGGGGAAATCAAAGGTGATGGGGGCAACGCTCAATTCGGCCCCCAATCGAATATTATTCCGGAGACCTATACGGCTCCGGAATCGGACCACACTACAAAAAAATACACTTCCGCGATGATACATGTTTGTCACAGTAGGTCGCATTTTCTGTCATGCATGTACATCCATGACGATTTTATGACAGAATCAAGATAGTCATACTTGTGTTGTCATAGAAGTGTTCCATGACATTACCAAAATTATCATCACGGAAGTGTCCACTTCCATGACGATAAATCGCGCGTCACAGTAGTACTTTCATCAAGGATGACCAACACGTGGCATCCATCGTAACGGAATGCCATTAAGCTATCGGGTCCGGTTTTGGATCCGATAACCCGGTAACAGCCCCGGCCAATGGGGATTTTCCACATGTAAAATCATCATTGGCTGGAGGAAACACATGTCGGCTCACCGTTGGGACAGATGTCATCCACTCATTGGACCCAAGGCGCCTATGATACGTCGACATGTGGCACGGCCCAACAGAGGCCCATTCCTGTGAAAAGGTCGGACCGTTTGACTTGGTCAAAAGGTGGCGGGCCGGCCCACAGAAAGCCTGTTAACGGCCTGTCTGCATATAGCCCATTTACAGCCCGCTAACCCAGGGCCCGTTATGCCCTATCCGAATTAGGCCAGGTAGCATCATCTGGGCCGTCCAATATTATTCCAGCCCGTTTTAACTTCCGGCCCATGTGTGGCCCATGACTTCTATCGGCCCATATGAGGCCCTTTGTAACTCTTGGCCCATTAACGGCCCGTGGTGAAACTGGCCCGTAATGAACAATGTATTACTTTATACCCATTAACGGCCCATTATTCCACTGGGCCATTTCTAGCCCAAGTTATCTTTCGGCCTTCTCAGGGCCCATTTATTCTTGGGCTCATTTGCACCATTCGGTTACTTATGGCCCGTTACTGTCATTTTCTACTTGTGGGCCAAATTTAGCCCGTCGTTACAGTTGGCCCGTTTGTGGACCGTAATACGTTGGGCCGTTTTCATGTCAAAGAAAACCCGTTGGGCTGTTTTCATATAGTTATCAAATACGACCCATTATGGTCCATGAATAGTACAACCCATGATTAGCGAAATGATGATACGCCCCGTAGAAGGCCCATGGATCCTACGGCCCGTAGAAGGCCCATGGACCCTACGGCCCGTAGAAGGCCCATGGATCCTACGGCCCATACAAAGGCCAATGGATCCTACGATCGTAGAAGGCCCATGGATCATACGGCTCGCAGGAGGCCCATGGTTACAACAGTTTGTGTGCTGCCATGATTATTTTGGCCTAGTTACCAAAAGTAGGCTATTGTGGCCACTAGAAAAACACAGAAAAAGAACTGTAGTGACTACAAGCAAACAACTAAACAAGACAATGAGGAAATAAATAACCAAGCAATTAACGCTAGCCTATTACCGCTATTACACATATTACATCCACTGGGCATCAAAGTTCGCCACCAGTGCAAATATAGGGAACAAAGCAGCATATTACATACATTGGCCGTCAAAATTGGCCACCAGTGCCAATAAACGCGGCAGCAAAACAAGAGCATAACTGAAACAACTTCAGAAGAGCTCAAGAAACATTATCCTGGGTATCCACCATGCTGGCAATAAGCTTAGCAAGCTTATTAGCTTTGTCTTGTTTGGCGCTAAAATCCTCCAACGCTTGTTGTTGCACCAGAAAGTATGCATCTAAATGCTCCACGGACTTCCGTAGTCCTTCCGCTTCTTGTCACAGCACAGCTAATCGATATCTTTCAGCTTGCAGTTGAGACTCAAGAAATTGAATTGATTCAGACAGTGAGTTTGAATAGCTTGTGCAAGCGGTAGTGGCTAGTAACTCGAACACTAAACCAAGACAGGACTTTGGGGTTGTCTCACTGTCTTCAAGATAGTCTTCCTTAGCTGTTTTATCAGCTTTGTTGGAGACCAACAAGGATGTGTCACTATCCTGAACCTTATCTGCATTACTTCCTTTACCATTGCTTAATAAGGCACTCTTCCCCAATATTCCGTCAGCATTCTAAAAGAAGAAACAAGCAGACACATAACAGGTTTAGCATGTACTGGTATATGAAACTCATTTCGGTAAACCAGTTCATTAGTAAGGTGGGAAGGATTAAACTACCAATTCTTCTATTGCCAAGCACTAGTACATAATAAAAGCATCAAACAAACATATATCTATGTCTTATGGTCACTGCGTTGTCTTGCCAAATCAAAATAGAGACATGGTTCAAATCATATCAATTCAAGACAAAGCAGCAGTGAAAGAATACAAAGCGTGGGAAACTACACGACACAACAAGATTTCAGATGGGTACGACGTGTCTACATGTACAACAACACTATTGGCTCTGTTGTGATGCTAGTAATATGCATGATATGAGAAGTCAACTGTATACACAATTGAAATTGAAATCAACAAAGCTATTGATAAGAGCAAACCTGTTAAAGAAACATGCGTGAACATCCCTGTTGTGCCATTGGATTTTCGATTGGATCCTTCAATTTAAAAATAAGTTTGTATGAGTAAATACAGTGATACAAGAGCAAAGCATTATGCACGATAGCAATCATAGTTAAAAAGGCGTGCCTAGGCTCTAGGCGTTGGCAAAACGCATTGCGCATAACTATGCTTAATCTATGCATAACTACGCATAAGCATGTGCTTTGGTCAGTAAAGTGCAAGGCGGTGGCAAAACGCACGATTAACGCCTAGCGCTTTTTTGAACTATGATAGCAATGGAATCTTAAATTAGAATAGTTGTTCTTCAGGTTTAGTCACTTGTTCTACATGAACAGAGTACAGTAAGACGCAAGAATATAGTACTTAAAAATAGAAAATGAGCTCACAGACCTTACCACATTCTTGGTTCGGGACCAGTAAAGAACAAGGTGTTCCCAGTCATCGTCCAGTAAATGTGTCTCAGGAGAACGTAAGGGAATTTGATGAGTTTCTTTGCCAGTGAAGTACGTTTTCTTCAGGTAATTCCAATACTGCCACCAAGCATCCTTGAAGATAGCAGAGGTATTAGCATAGGTTACCTCATCCTGAGTTTCCAAATTGGTCCTTCTCTATAGAGAAAAATGGGAAAAATTGTTGTATTATAACCATCATGGAGGTAGGATGTATGGGACGAAGCAAAGTAATTGCCATGAATAACATTACTTACACATAACTCCTGGACAAACACCTGCAACTGGCATTTTCCTTCATCTTCGGTATAATATTTCCAAGATGGGAAGATACACACATACGATTTAACAACATAAACTGCGATAGATGCTAAACTACGTTTAGCTGGTTGTGCTTCCTCCACAGGAATAGGCGTACTAACTGGTGGAGTTGGGGTTCGCCGTGATAGTACTGGCCCTTTGGGCACTGGAGCTGCCTTACTAACTGCTCTTGTTTGGGAGCTCTGTGGTGGAGATGGTGATGTGTCAACACGAACTGGGTTACTATCGGCTGGGGTTGGGGTTAGATTGGGTGAAGCTGGTTCTCTGTCCATCGCAGTAGGGGTACAATATGCGAGAGTTTGAATTATGTGTGGTAAGGCTGGTTCTTGTGCATGTACAACCGGGGTGCTATCTCCACCAAGAGGTAGCACTATTTTATTTGAAGACCGTGTTTTTAGTCCGCTGGATACTGGCATCACCCGCTCCAATTCAAATGGCTGATAAACAGGAAACATAGTTGAATGTACAGACATTGTATGAGAGACAGATGCAATAGATAGTGTGGAAAAAAGAGGGCATGAAATAGTTGACATGTATATTGTTTAACTAAAACGGATAGCATGACATAATTTCACATATATGATGTCTATCTAAACTGGATAGCATAGCATAACATAATTCAAAGATATGATGAATAACTAAACAGGATCGCATGACATAATTCACCTACTTGTTATCTAAGTAATCAGGATCGCATCATTTAATTTACATATGTGATTTATATGCTAAACAGAGGGCATTCGATATGATGTCTGAACTAAGAACATGGTGTTAAATATTGTGTATATGATGTCTAAACTATGCAATGCAAGACACCATATGCATGACATGAGTAGTATAACCGTGCCAAGTTAGAGCATACACCTCAGTGGGGGAATAGGACTGGTCATCTGTCTCTGAATCCATCTCCGAGGAGCTATCGGGACCCAACAAGAGATTTGCTTCGACAGGTAGCACTGTCTGCTCTGAAGGCCTTGTTTTCACTCCAGATTTTTCCATCTCCCACCCAAATGGCTGATTCATAGGAAGAGTAGTTTAATGTACAAACATGTCAACAAATGGAAATGTAATGAAGAAAAAGATGGGCAAGATATCATTCAAATATATGATGCCTGGTTAAACAGGATGGCATTGCACATTTCACATATATTATGGCTGGCTAAAAGACATGAGACTGCATAATTCCCATATATGATATAGAAACTAAACATGTGGCATTACAAAACATGTCTAAACTAAGCAGATGACATATATGACGTCAAAAGTAGGCACTGCAAGGCAACATATGCATGATATGACTAACATGATCATGCCAAGGTAGAGCAAACACCTTGGGGGTAAATAGGAGTGGTCAGCGGCGTCTGAATCCGCCTCAGAACAGATATCTTCCTCTGGATTACAATCTGGAGAGGGGTGTGGAGGGTTTGCCATTGAACCCACCATGGAGCGATGTCTGCATGACATTGTATTGCCGCGCAAAACTCCTCTCTTTTTCTCTACATGTTCAGCATGACTGTGTACAATATCTGACATGCATACAAAAAAAAATATGGTGAGATTATGTAAGGAGAGCATGCAGAAATTTAGAGTGATGGTAACAACCAGTGGATGGATCCAAAAATAATGATAGCAGGCTGATGATTGCTTTAATTTATTAAAAAGACAGAGGATGATTGCTTTATTATTTGTTTCCCACCCAAGATGAACAACATAGGCATACTCTAGGTGAACCAGATATTAGACAGACATACTATTCATTGCTGCCTCGATATGTGCCCCACAACTAATTTAGAACTCAAGTTTGAACATTAATTTGGACCTGACTTGGGAGTCCAAGAGCTGACCAGGACGATAAAGTAGTAGGTAATTTTAAGAAATGCATAACATAAGCAGAAACAAAAGAGTGCAACCTCTCTTGTGGACCTGTGTACTCCTCAGGTTCATCTACTGAGTCGATGATGGTGA
The DNA here is from genome assembly GCF_018294505.1 of Triticum aestivum. Taxonomy (NCBI): domain Eukaryota; kingdom Viridiplantae; phylum Streptophyta; class Magnoliopsida; order Poales; family Poaceae; genus Triticum; species Triticum aestivum. The sequence goes on along the minus strand of NC_057795.1, from coordinate 426,660,029 downwards.
TGCCGTTGCGGTGGGTGCCGGCAGCAGGGAAGGAGATCTGAGGTGGCGAAAGACGGTCAGGAGTCGTGATGTCTGGTTTGGTGGATGCTTCTGTCGATGAAGCAGCTCAGGTGAGGTGGACGACGTCGTTGCAGGAGCAGGACAAACCACACAAAGTTCCGTTCGACATGTACCTGTAACTGAAGTAATTCTGTAAGGGCTCATTTGGCTTGCGTGATTCTTAAAACGCAGGGATAGGAAAAACACAGGAATAGGATAGGAATGCACATGGTAAACAAAGCATTTGTAAACACAAGGTTTCTGTCAACTTGGGTGTTTGGTTTACAGGAATTGGAAGAGCAGAGGAATGCAAAGAAACATGGCCAAAATAAAGTGAAACCATATGAAAGCGTGTACAGTTAGAATGTTATTCTGGCACTAATGCACTTGGTCTTGTTTTCATGCATAGGATTTTGAAAAGTAGGTCTAGGTGGAAGTGTTGCTTCATTCCTTTCAACAATATGCATGAATAATTGAATAGTAGAGTGCCATTGGAAAATTCCCTATTGCTATGTTTTTCCGTTGAACCAAAATAGCCCTAATGGATCAACGTGAATGTATAGTAATAAGTGATTCAACAAGTGTACAACCTCTTTGTTGTAGCCGTGTCGATCTCAGCATCATTGAGTTGGTCGCTGAAGGAGTTGAGGCAGAGATGGCTGTCGGAGGTGTGGAGGAAGATCTGAGCAATCTGTAGACGGCGTCCAGGGCACTGCTCTGTTGTGATAGATCGTTATGTCGTTGGAGCAGCTCCGGTGAGCCGTAAGACGTCAAGGCTGAAGCAGCACGAGACAGACATCGTCAATCTCAAGTGGGATTCTAATAGCATCTCCAATAGATGATGTAAAATGGATGTAAAATTTACATCACCAAAAACCACCTGACTACAACAGCTGAGGTAAAAACTGTTGACTCTAAACTTAACTGTCGAAACTGAAATTTACTGTGGAATCTGAATGCTATTGTCGAAACTGAACGCAATGGTAGCAGAGAGGCACTTGACATGTAGTTTAGGGAGGGCCTGCAGTTCATCATCAACCTACACCCCCCTGAGCCGCCAGCCACCACCAGCCGAACCGCCGGCCCCAGCGCCGCCTCGCCACCCCGAAACAACTCCCCACCGCCGCCCCGGCTAGCCCTCTAGGCCCCCTACCCCCCACCCCGAACCCTAAGATAGATAGTGGGGTACCTCTCCGGCGAGCCCCCGTCCCCGCTGCGGGTGGTTCTTCCTTAACTCCGGTGAGGCCCCCCCCCAACCCCTAAAAATCGACTGACCCAAAAGTTGATTCAGTCGACTGAAGTGTGGCTAAATCAGAGCAGAGCAGCAGCACGAGCAAGGGGGAGAGCAGCAGCAACTGTTGGGCGAGCGAGCGGTCAAGCGAGAGCCGGAGCAGCAGCAGCAACATGAGCGAGCGAGCAAGAAAGGGAGCAGCAACAGCAGATCCAGCTGGTATGGATGCTGTCACTGAAGGGGCCTCGCACTGGGGGGGAGCTACCGTGGAGATGTCACCCGCAGCGCCAGCTTCAAGGTAGCCACTGCATGGGGGTGCGGGATGGAGCACCGTCGGCGCCGGGAGGTCGAGTTAAGGAGAAGGTGCAATGCGATGAGTGTACAACCTCTTTGGTGGAGCCGAGTAGGCCTCGGCTTCGTCCGAGGAGTCGGTGAGGATGATGCGGTTCCGGTGGAGCAGGTTAAGGCGGCGCTGTGGGGATGGAGCACCCGGGATAGACGAGGCGATCATCGGAGTAGCTCCTTGGAGGTGGAGGACGGGGCGGCTGAACCGGCGTGACGACGAGATGGATGATGGATCCTCATCCGGGGAGGTGGACGAGGGATGTCGAGTTGTTGCGGTGGACGACATCGTCGGGGAAGAGGCTCCGGCTGGGCAGTGGTGAGGTGGCGGACGGAGGAGGGTGGGGTTTCGCGGCTGGAGCGGAGAGGTTATGGCGGCCTGGGATTTCGAATGGCGAAAAGGGGGCGATGGGAGGGGGTGAAGCATGGCTTAGGGACGCGCTTGTCCAAAATGTAGGGTGTGTTACAAAAGTACCCCTCACCGATTTGAACGAGCGGCCCTTTCGGCTCAGGGTTAGAAGGGGCATTTCGCGTGTCGGGATTTGGCAGCTGGAGGGAGTTTTCGCGCACGTTCTAATTTTGGGATAGAAAGGCACGGATTGTGAAGGCGCCAGTTTTGGGAGCATGATATCTAAATTTTCGGGATATAACAAGACGCGGGTTGAATTTTAGGGACAAGCCTAACGTGTAGTAATATTGTACTTGTACGTACCAAATCAATTCGCACTTTCCTCAACCAAAAAGAAAACGAAAAAAATAAAACTATTCACACCACACAAAGAGAGAGTCTTGCCCTGTTTTACTATACAAATGCTATTGAAAGCTACTCCCTCATTCCATCTATATAGGGCCTAATGCGTTTTTTGATGCTAACTTTGACCAAACATTAGAGCAATAAAATATGACATGCAACTTACACAAAGCACACCGTTAAATTCGTCTGTGAAAGGTTCTTTCAATGATATAATTTTCACATTGTGCATGTCATGTACTATTAATCTTGTCAATAGTCAACGGCGGTCTTAAAAATCTCATCACGCCCTATATAGATGGAAGGAGGGAGTATAAATCCATGTTATGTCCGATTAAATTTTTTTGCTTGTTGTATAATGCATGTAACCTACTCATACCAACATTTTAGTGCATTCCAAATGTCTATACTACCACTGCAATTCGAACTAAATTTGAATTCGTTTCTCTATTTCAATAAGAATCTACAATCATGATTGTTGCCAACTTCAACCATCATTCGTGTATTACCTTAATAACACACCACATGATTACTATAGAGATAGATATGAACTATGTGTACTACATGAACTCGAATTCTATTTTTTGAATACACTTGATGTTGATTCCAAATAATAGTACATTTGATTTACTAACTATATATTCATAATCTAAACCATGTTCCATACGTACACAAAGTATAGTGCCCCGCCCCCTACATTATGACAAGTATTTAGACCTGAGGTGCAAAAGCCACACATTAGCCCAAATTATAATCAATGTTCTATGTATTATACGTAGTACTAGCAATATGCCCATGCGTTCCACAGAACATCAACATGATCAAGGGGCCTAATTTGCAAATATGGAGAGGGCTGTGGGTATCTTTTTTGAAACTTTCCATAGTTTCCTTCCTATCCGCCAGATATAAATCGGACGACCTATATTGCAGGATGGCAGGCACACCATCATCAACAACTCCGTTTTTTATAAGAGTAGAGATAAAATATATTATATGTAGTATAACATGTTCATAACCACACCATGTGTATCACCATTATATATATTCACACATGAGTCGGTTTAAAACACTATGATAAATTCTTCAAATATCCAAATTCGCTTTTTATAATGAAGTATGATCTCTATTCATCCTTTACACCCACACAATCCTCTTATCTTTGTAGTGCTACGTCTTGAGCTAGCGTTTGTTTTCCCCGAAGAGGAGAGGGTGATGCAGCAAGTGTAGCGTAAGTATTTCCCTCAGTTTTGAGAACCAAGGTATCAATCCAGTAGGAGGCTCCTCAAAAGTCCCACGCACCTACACAAACAAACTGAGAACTCGCAACCAACGCAATAAAGGGGTTGTCAATCCCTTCACGGCCACTTGCGAAAGTGAGATTTAATAGAGATAGTATGATAAGATAAATATATTTTTTGTATTTTATAATATAGATGCAAAAAGTAAAGATGCAAATAAAAGTAGATTGAAAGCAAATATGATAAGAGATAGACCCGGGGGCCATAGGTTTCACTAGAGGCTTCTCTCGAAATAGCATAAGTATTACGGTGGGTGAACAAATTACTGTCGAGCAATTGATAGAAAAGTGCATAGTTATGAGATTATCTAGGCATGATCATGTATATAGGCATCACGTCCATAACAAGTAGACCTACTCCTGCCTGCATCTACTACTATTACTCCACACATCGATCGACTCCTGCCTACATCTAAAGTATTAAATTCATAAGAACAGAGAAACACATTAAGCAAGATGACATGATGTAGAGGGATAAACTCATGCAATATGATATAAACCTCATCTTGTTATCCTCGATGGCAACAATACAATACGTGTCTTGCAACCCTTTCTGTCACTGGGTAAGAACACCGCAAGATTGAACCCAAAGCTAAGCACTTCTACCATGGAAAGAAAGACCAATCTAGTAGGCCAAACAAAACTAATAATTCGAAGAGACTTGCAAAGATAACTCAATCATATATAAAAGAATTCAGAGAAGATTCAAATATTATTCATAGATAAACTTGATCATAAACCCACAATTCATTGGATCTTGACAAACACACTGCAAAAAGAGATTACATCGAATAGATCTCCACAAGAGAGGGGGAGAACATTGTATTGAGATCCAAAAAGAGGATTTTTTTTTGAAACTATGATGATTTTTATAGCAAATTCGGAAACTATACGCCCTAATGCATAAAAATCAAAACTATGGCCCCGTCGGCCTTCTGTTGGCCAAAGAGGGACTTTTCAGTCTATCGTTGGCCGAAGTGGGACTTTTCGGCCTATCGTTGGCCGAAGTGGGCTCTTGAGCGGCCGAAGAGCACTTTTCGGCTTCCCGTTGGCCGAAAAGTGTCAAGGGCACAAAACATAATTAAGATGGCGTCGAATGAAAAAGTTATCAACATGAAAAATCTTTGTCTCGTCGAAACGGTTGATTTTGATATAAAAATCGTCTTATTCCGACATCGTATGAAACCTGTAGAGTCAAAACAAGGTCAGGGGCAGAAGCTGCAGAGTTACTTCGGACAGACCGAATGGATGTCAGAAAATTTGTCACGAGACACCCGATGCACTCGGTGAGACCGTGTGGAATACAGAAGAGTACACAAGTTTGGTCACGTTCACTCGGTGAGACCGAACCAAACCACTCGGAGGTTCCGAAAAATCTCCAAAGATTTTTGGATAGAATTTTAGTCCTTTTATTGTACGGGAAGTCCAGCCGCCTCATAAATCGATGTGGGCATTGTTCATCTACACCGGGAAGACATATGCCGACATTGAAGAAATGTCTCTGTTGCAATGGCAGGAATTGAGACGAAAACTTTCGGCAGTGGCGTCATCCACCATAAAAGTAGAGGCAATGGTCACCTCTCAGGCCCGTCACCGTGCACCCTCGACGTCGGGGGTGATGCACACAAAAATGTCACAGTGTACCCTCGACGCTGGGGTGATGCACCGGAGCTCACGTCGAAGGAGACCCAGCCGAAAACATGGTACGCAAATAGTCCTCCAGGTGCAGACAAACAATTTTTCGGATCAAAAATCCTAACTTTAACTCGGACAGGAATCTTTGGTAATTTTTTGGATCCATTCGGAGCCTCCGAGTGGTTTGGTTCGGTCTCACGGAGTGAACGTGACCAAACTTGCATACTCTTCTATATTCCACACAGTCTCACCGAGTGCACCGGGTGTCCCGTGACAAATTTTCTGACATCCATTCGGTCTGTCCGAAGTAACTCTGTAGCTTCTGCCCCTGACATTGTTTTGGCTCTATAGGTTTCATACGACCTCGGATTAAAACGATTTTTATATCAAAATCAACCGTTTCGACGAGACGAAGATTTTTCATGTTGATAACTTTTTCATTTGAGGCCATCTTAATTACGTTTTGTGCCCCTGACACTTTTCGGCCAACAGGAAGCCGAAAAGTGCTCTTCGGCCAACGGGAAGCCGAAGATACTATCTTCGGCCCAGCTGGGTAATCTTCGGCCAACTGGAGGCTGAAGAGCCCACTTCGGCCAACGGTAGGCCGAAAAGTCCCTCTTCGGCCAACAGAAGGCCGACGGGGTCATAGTTTCGATTTTTATGCATTAGGCCGTATAGTTTTCGAATTTGCTATAAAACTCATCATAGTTTCAGAAAAAAATTCAAAAAGAGAGAAGAAGCCATCTAGCTAATAACTATGAACCTGTAGGTCTGTGGTAAACTACTCACAACTCATCGGAGGGGCAAGGATGTTGATGTAGAGGCCCTCCGTGGTCGATTCCCCCTCCGGCAGAGTGTCGGCGAAGGCCCCAAGATGGGATCTCGCGGATACAGAAGGTTACAGTGGTGGAAATTGTGTTTCCTGGTCCTCTTGGATGTTTTCGGGGTCCGTAGGTATATATAGGAGGAAGAAGTACGTCGGTGGACGCCCGAGGGGCCCACGAGACAGGGGGCGCGCCCTACAGGGGGGGCCTATCTCGTGGGGTCCTCGGGAGCTTCTTGACTTGCACTTCAAGCTCTCCAGATCACGTTCATTCCAAAAATCACGCTCCCGAAGGTTTCATTCCGTTTGGACTCCGTTTGATATTCCTTTTCTTCGAAATACTGAAATAGGCAAAAAATAGCAATACGGGTTGGGCCTCCGGTTAGTAGGTTAGTCCCAAAAATGATATAAATGTGTAAAGTAAAGCCCATAAACATCCAAAAGGGGTAATATAATAGCATGGAACAATCAAAAATTATAGATACGTTGGAGACATATCAAGCATCCCAACCTTAATTCCTGCTCGTCCTCGAGTAGGTAAATGATAAAAAAGAAATTTTTGATGTGGAATGCTACCTAGCATAATTCAAAATGTAATTCTCTTTATTGTGGAACGAATGTTCAGATCCAAATGATTCAAAATAAAAGCTTATAAAACATAAAAATAATAATGATTCAAAGCATACTAACAAATAATCATGTCCTATCAAAATAACATAGCTAAAGAAAGCTTATCCCTACAAAATCATATAGCTAGGCCATACTTCATTTTCATTACACAAAATACTCCCATCATGCACAACCCCGATGACGAACCAAGAAATTGTTTCGTACTTTTTAACGCGCTTCAGCTTTTTCAACTCTTATGCAATACATGAGCGTAAGCCATAGACATAACACTATGGTGGTATATGGTGGTGGTTGTGAGGACAAAAAAGAGGGAGAAGATAGTCTCACATCAACTAGGCGTACTAACGGGCTATATGGAGATGCCCATTAATAGATATCAATGTGAGTGAGTAGGGATTGCCATGCAACGGATGCACTAGAGCTATAAATATATGAAAGTTCAACGAAAGAAACTAAGTGGGTGTGCATCCAACTTGCTCGCTCACGAAGACCTAGGGCATTTTGAGGAAGCCCATCATTGGAATATACAAGCCAAGTTCTATAATAAAAAATTCCCACTTAGTATATGAAAATAACAACATAGGAGACTCTCTATCATGAAGATCATGGTGCTACTTTGAAGCACAAGTCTGGAAAAAAGAGATAGTAGCGTTGTCCCTTCTCTCTTTTTCTCTCATTTTATTATTTTTTCTCTTTCTCTTTTTTTTCTTTTTTTTCTTTTTCTTTTTTTTTCTTTGGCCTCTTTTTTTTGGCCTTTCTCAATTTTTTCTTTTCTCATTTTTTTATTTCTTTTTGTAAAGTCCGAAGTCTCATTCTGACTTGTGGGGGAATCATAGCCTTCATCATCCTTTCCTCACTAGGACAATGCTCTAATAATGAATATCATCACACTTTTATGGATTTACAACTCAAGAATTACAACTCAAAGCTAGAACAAGATATGACTCTATATGAATGTCTCTGGTGGTGTACCGGGATATGCAATGAATAAAGAGCGACATGTATGAAAATTATGAAGGTGGCCTTGCCACAAATACAATGTCAACTACATGATCATGCAAAGAGCAATATGACAATGATGGAATGTGTCATAATAAACGAACGGTGGAAAGTTGCATGGGAATATATCTCATAATGGCTATGGAAATGCCATAATAGGTAGGTATGGTGGCTGTTTTGAGGAAGGTAAATAAAGGGTTCAATACCGGCGAGAGTTGCGCGGTAATAATAAAGGCTAGCAAAGTAAAAGGATAAGTGTGCATATGTCCATGGACTCACATTAGTCAAAAAAACTCATATACTTATTGCAAGAGTCTACTTCGCCCTCGAAGCAAAGTACTACTATGCATGCCCCAAGAGGGATAGATTGGTAGGAAAAAATTCCATCGCTCGTCCCCGACTACCACTCATAAGGAAGACAATCAAAAGAGCACCTCATGCAACAATTTTGTCACACAACTTTTACCATACGTGCATGCTACGGGACTTGCCAACTTCAACAAAAGTATTTATGAATTTCATAATTAGCCACTAGCATGACCCTAACATTACTACCTTTATATCTCAAAACAATTATCAAGCATCAAGTTGATCATAGCATCCAATTCTTTTTCTATGATAGTTTTTATTATACCCAACTTGGATGCTCATCATTCTAAGACCAACTTTGTAACCATAGAAAATACCATGTTGTTATAAAAGACTCTCAAAATAATATAAGTGAAGCATGAGAGACTAGCAATTTCTTCAAAATTATTCCACCGCCTTGCTCTAAAAGATATAAGTGAAGTACTAGAGCAAAAACTATCAAGCTCAAAAGATATAAGTGAAGCACATAGGGTATTCTAGCAAATTCTAATCAAATAGGCTTCTCCCAAAAGGTGTATACAGCAAGGATGATTGTGGTAAACTAAAAAGCAAAGACTAATATAATACACGACGCTCCAAGCAAAACACATATCATGTGGCGAATAAAAATATAGCTCCAAGTAAAGTTACCAATGAACAAAGACGAAAGAGGGGATGCCTTCCCGGGGCATCCCCAAGCTTAGGCTTTTGGCTATCCTTGAATATCTTGGGATGCCATGGGAATCCCCAAGCTTAGGCTCTTGCCACTCCTTATTCCATAGTCCATAAAAGCTTTACCCAAAACTTGAAAACTTCACAACACAAAACTCAACAGGAAATCTTATAAGCTCCGTTAGTGAAAGACAACAAAACCACCACATAAGGTACTGCCATGAACTCATTCTTTATTTATTTTGGTGTTTAACCTACTGTATTACAACTTACTTATGGTTTATAAACTAATTTACTAGCCATAGATGCATTGAAATAAGCAAACAACACACGAAAAATAGAATCTGTCAAAAACAGAACAATCTGTAGCAATCTGTAACTAACGCAAACTTCTGGAACTCTAAAAATCCTACCAAAATAGGACGTACTGGAAAATTTGTTTATTGATCAGCAGCAAAAATAATCAATGCAAAATCACGTTTCTGTGATTTATTGACTTTTTTCTCGTGAGCGCAAAGTTTCTGTTTTTTAGCAGAATCAAATCAACTATCATCATAGGTTATCCTATAGGTTCTACTTGGCACAAACATTAACTAAAAGATAAAAACACATCTAAACAGAGAGTAGATGCAAGATTTATTACTAAACAGGAGCAAAAAACAAAAAAAAACATAAAGAAAATTGGGTTGCCTCCCAACTAGCGCTATCGTTTAACACCCCTAGCTAGGCATAAAAGCGAAGATAGATTCAAGTAGTGCCATAATAATAAGATAGATCTTGAAGGCTCATCTCATATTCTCTACGTTCGGCAGCAAGTTTTCTTTGAGGCAAGAAAAGGTAATCAAAAGGGCTACATTTAGTGGGACAAAGGTCCCCAAGATCAATCACAGGAGGAACGGGTTCCTCCTTTGGCCCTTCATAGTGCACAACTATTTCATCACTAAAAGCATTCTTTTGGCAAAATCTTGTGAGCCTATACTCAAGAGAGTATCCTAGCTCATTGTTTCAAAGAGAAAAATCATTATTAAGTTCGTTAATGCAATCAACCAAGACATTGGTAGGAACCTTTTTTCTAAGGTTTTCATTAAAAGCGACATAGTCAGAAGATTGAAAACGTCTAAATTCCTCTTGATCATAGAGGATCGCTTCTATGGGAGGACGACCGGCGTCCACCCTATAGTGCGCAAAGATTTGTTTGGCCTCTCTTATGATAAATCTAAACTCATGAGCCAAAAAGATAGTAACAGCGCGCTTAACAGAAGAATGCTCAATATTAGAGAATTCTAGGAAAATTCTTTGTATGCAAGGATGCACATGCATAAATTGTCTTTCAAGTTCAACTACTAGCATAATGATAGCATCCGCAAGACTACTAGTTCTATGAAGAATAGAACAACCCATGGAAGGTAAAGCACCGGCACAAGTAAAGACATCTTCAATAACACCTTTGCCAATGATGTTACCACTACCGATTCGAAACTTTTTAGTATGCAAAATAAGGGGTTCATCGGCCGGAGCCTCGGGATTTTCCGTGTTATCATTATTGTCCATATCGATGATAATCTCCCTAATTTCAGACATAGCGGCGAACAAAAGCAAGGTGGAAGAAAGCGAGCAAAAAAGAGAGGAGGAGATTGGGAAAGAGAGGGCGAATAAAACGGCAAGGGTGAAGTGGGGGAGAGGAAAATGAGAGGCAAATAATGTAAATGCGAGGGAGATGGGTTTGTGATGGGTACTTGATATGTCTTGACTTGAGTGAAGACCTCCCCGGCAATGGCGCCAGAAATCCTTCTTGCAACATCTTGAGCTAGCATTGGTTTTCCCCGAAGAGGAGAGGGTGATGCAGCAAGTGTAGCGTAAGTATTTCCCTCAGTTTTGAGAACCAAGGTATCAATCCACTAGGAGGCTCCTCAAAAGTCCCACGCACCTACACAAACAAACTGAGAACTTGCAACCAACGCAATAAAGGGGTTGTCAATCCCTTCACGGCCACTTGCGAAAGTGAGATCTAATAGAGATAGTATGATAAGATAAATATATTTTTGTATTTTATAATATAGATGCAAAAAGTAAAGATGCAAATAAAAGTAGATTGAAAGAAAATATGATAAGAGATAGACCCGGGGGCCATAGGTTTCACTAGAGGCTTCTCTCGAAATAGCATAAGTATTACGGTGGGTGAACAAATTATTGTCGAGCAATTGATAGAAAAGTGCATAGTTATGAGATTATCTAGGCATGATCATGTATATAGGCATCACGTCCATAACAAGTAGACCGACTCCTGCCTGCATCTACTACTATTACTCCACACATCGACCGAGTCCTGCCTGCATCTAGAGTATTAAGTTCATAAGAACAGAGTAACGCATTAAGCAAGATGACATGATGTAGAGGGATAAACTCATGCAATATGATATAAACCCCATCTTGTTATCCTCGATGGCAACAATACAATACGTGTCTTGCAACCCTTTCTGTCACTGGGTAAGAACACCGTAAGATTGAACCCAAAGCTAAGCACTTCTCCCATGGCAAGAAAGACCAATCTAGTAGGCCAAACCAAACTGATAATTCGAAGAGACTTGCAAAGATAACTCAATCATACATAAAAGAATTCAGAGAAGATTCAAATATTATTCATAGATAAACTTGATCATAAACCCACAATTCATCGGATCTCGACAAACACACCGTAAAAAGAGATTACATCGAATAGATCTCCATAAGAGAGGGGGAGAACATTGTATTGAGATCCAAAAAGAGAGAAGAAGCCATCTAGCTAATAACTATGGACCCGTAGGTCTGTGGTAAACTACTCATAACTCATCGGAGGGGCAAGGATGTTGATGTAGACGCCCTCCATGGTTGATTCCCCCTCTAGCAGAGTGCCGGCGAAGGCCCCAAGATGGGATCTCGCGGATACAGAAGGTTACGGCGGTGGAAATTGTGTTTCGTGGTGCTCTTGGATGTTTTCGGGGTCCGTAGGTATATATAGGAGGAAGAAGTACGTCGGTGGACGCCTGAGGGGCCCACGAGACAGGGGGCGCGCCCTACAGGGGGGCTATCTCGTGGGGTCCTCGGGAGCTTCTTGACTTGCACTCCAAGCTCTTCGGATCACATTCGTTCCAAAAATCACGCTCCCGAAGGTTTCATTCCGTTTGGACTCCGTTTAATATTCATTTTCTTCAAAATACTGAAATAGGCAAAAAAACAGCAATACGGGCTGGGCCTCCGGTTAGTAGGTTAGTCCCAAAAATGATATAAATGTGTAAAGTAAAGCCCATAAACATCCAAAAGGGGTAATATAATAGCATGGAACAATCAAAAATTATAGATACGTTGGAGATGTATCATGTAGCTAGTGCTAAATTTCTCGCGTGCATGCACACGCCCGCATCCCTCTCACCCTCCCTAGGCATTCTCTAGCTCCATCGCGCAAATTCGTCTTTTCACTTTAGGTCTTTCACCCACGGTGTGTGTAGGCCCCCCAGGTCCTTCTTTACGGCACACATCGATCGATATGCATCTCTAGCCAGGTGTGCCTAGCACAAACACAAGCTTCCCCTCTTCTCTTGTCACCGTCCATGCCTCACTCCCACCACTCTTTTCATCGCTCTCGTACTCGCACACTCCTTCCCCCTCGATATAGTATGCCTCTTGTACCACCTCCTAGATGCATCCCTTTCTCTCTATCCTTCTCCTCGTGCCTCATTTGCTTCTAACACATACATGCATGTATACCGATCGATCTCCCAACATATACCTAGATAGACTTTAACTATCCCCCCCCATCGATCGACGTACCTCACAAGTTATGTCTCTCCTTTCTCTAACAAAGGGCGATTGATCTTCCTATGTAGTTACGTCTGCTTACCACAGCCATATCGTCCCCCCTCATCATTCATGCATGCCTCCTGACCCGTCTCTCACACGCACGTGCACAGACAACAAGACGCCATCTCCTCTCTTATTGATATTGCGGGCATGCCCTCCGTTTGTCTAGCAATCCTATCCGACCATTTGTTAGAAGCAACTCCACTACCACCCCCTCCAACACTCTAGCTCTGTCTCTCTCCAACCTTATTCCTCTCCTGCACATATGCATGGATGCCGATCGATCTCCCTTAATACATGAGGCAGATCGATCTCCTTAATACATGAGGTAGGCCTCTCTCCTCCTCCACACATATACCAGCCATTGTACCTCTATAGTTAATTGGGCCTCCCTCTTCCCCCACCACACACCGATAGTCGAGCGCTGCAGGTAGGTATCCATGCCACAGAGACAAACTGCACATGCCCCCTCTCACGTTCCAGTAGGCCAGCCACTCTATATCTTTGACGTGGGCACACACAAATTTGATGGCACTCTTTATCGATCACGCGCGCGCACACACACATCATCCCTCTCTTCGATTCTATGGACACCTCAAGCCGATGATATCTCCACTCTCTTCTCGTGGATCGCCCCCTATATATATATGTTATATCTAGGACTCTATTTCCCACACATTGCATATGTTACATTTTTTGATTGACCCCCCTCCAAAAACTCTCACGAACCCACACACTATATCTCTCTAGGTTTGTATCTCTCTCACACAACCCCACGTAGGTGGTGTACGTATACAAGAAGAGAATAGGTGCACCGTGCATGTACTCACTCTTCGTGCCCAGCCACACCCGCGCGGGTACATGGTGGAGCTCATTTATTTACGAAATAGCGGCCCACGTGCTAATTTGAACACCTGTAGCGGTTGTTTACCTAGGGAGGTCGTGTACCACGCGTGCACGAAACAAAGTTCGACTTGACGCGTTGTCGTGTTATTTTAAAATAAAGTTATAGAGCTCAATGGCACGTACACAGAATATAAAACGATTTTTATGGAGAAAAAGGTATTCCGCTCAACTATATACAATGGAGCCTGCCTGCCTGGTTTGTCGCTCTTTAGAGTATCTCAGACAAGGCTGCGGTGGCCTCTCTCTCTCTCTCTCACCGTTGGTCACTGATCCGGCTGCATCCCGTCCGTCGGGGGAAAGGGAGTGCGGTGGCCTCTCTCTCACATTGTTGGTCACTGATCCGGCCGCATCCCGTTGCCGGGGGAAAGGGAGGAAGTGCATCGTTTCTCCATTCGACGGTGCTGAGGCAGCACGTCTCGATCTGCGGTACACGCCGTTCTCTCTGACCAAGCTCCCGCGAGGGAGGGCCTATGCCACCTGCTCGCAGATTCCGCCCGCCGCTGCTCACCTAGTTACATCCCGACGACCTCCAGGTATCCCCTACGGCCTTGCTCCACTGCCCGTCTTCCCACGTCGTTGCATGTGGATCTTCCATAGTTCTTTGCCCAAAACGTAGCCCGTCCGGCGTACTTTCCATATTGCAATCTCGTCCTCACACCGTTTTAGACAAACACAACCGTGTTGTTATCTTCCCTTAGGACAAGGAATATGCTTCTTTTTTGTCGTCGCATGTGTCATGAACTGTTATTGGCCAGTAATTGTTTCCTTTCTACCTCTTTCTTGCAAACAGGGCTATCCATTTCACCTCATTGCTATTGCGACCTTTTGGTGAATTGCACAAATCACTTTTTTCTTAAGAGTGTTTTGTGCAGTTGTACTAAAATGTCACACGGGCATCGTCTCTACATTTCAGTGCGACTGCACAAAGGGAGATTGGTTTTGCTTTATCCTCCTCATCCAACTCCGAGCCTAATCTTCTCCAACTAGTTAGTCTTAAGAGAGACTGCAAAGGTGTCCGGCTTCTATTTGTGTGTTTATTGTTTCATCAGCAGTCCTCTATTATCGTAATCACACTTAATATCTTTGGAACAGGGATGCTCAGCTCTATTTTAGTTGAACTGCACAAAATGATCAGAATGTTGCATGCTCCAGACAGCTACTTTTTTCCCAACATGCCTTGTTGATTTAGACAGAGATGGGGGGACGTTGCTGCCAATGAAAGCATGGATCAATTTTAATTTAACACCTTCTCACAACTCTGTCTTCAGTTGTGATGTAAATATTAGCTCTGATATGCTAATAATTGACATGCATTAGCAAGGAAGTTAGTTTTTTATTGTTTCCCAATAAGCATCGATGGCAAGACACATGAAACAAAAGCTTAAAGCTCACACCATTGTACAATTCCATGTCGCTGGAAAATTATTTGTATAGTACATCAGTTATGTAAACAAATGATGGAAGCTTGATAGCATTGCCAGAAGCCTCTTCAGCATCCGGTTACCACGCCCTAATTAATTGAGCATTAAACCAAACGCGTCTAAAGTCTCTCTGGTGGTGCAAATGCATTGAGAGAAATGCATCATAATGAAGCGTGCCCTGTAAACTGTGACAGAGGGAGGAGTAGTATGAAGGTGCAAAACCAAGTACGCGTATGGCTAGTCGGTCAACGCACCTCCTCTTTGTTGGGGAACGTAGTAATTTCAAAAATTTCCTATGCACACGCAAGATCATGGTGATGCATAGCAACGAGAGGGGAGAGTGTTGTCTTCGTACCCTCGTAGACCGAAGCGGAAGCGTTGACACAACTTAGAGGAAGTAGTCGTACGTCTTCCCGGTTCAACCGATCCAAGAACCGTTACTCCGGCACCTCCGAGTTTTTGGCACACGTTCAGCTCGATGACGCTCCCCGGGCTCCGATCCAGCAAAGCTTCGGGGAGGAGTTTCGTCAGCACGACGGCGTGGTGACGATCTTGATGTTCAACTGTCGCAGGGCTTCGCCTAAGCACCGCTACAATATGACCGAGGTGTAATATCGTGGAGGGGGGCACCGCACACGGCTAAGGAACGATCACGAAGATCAACTTGTGTGTCTATGGGGTGCCCCCTGCCCCCGTATATAAAGGAGTGGAGGAGGGGAGGGCCGGCCCTCTCTATGGCGCGCCCTAGGGGAGTCCTACTCCCGCCGGGAGTAGGATTCCCCCTTTCCTAGTCCAACTAGGAGTCCTTTCATGTAGTAGGAGTAGGAGACAAGGAAGGGGAAGAGAGAAGGGAAGGAAGGAGGGCGTGCGGCCCCTCCCCCGAGTCCAATTCGGACTAGGCCATGGGGGCGCACGCGTCCTGCCCTAGGCAGCCCCTCTCTCTTTCCCGTATGGCCCAATAAGGCCCAATACTTCTCCCCGGCGAATTCCCGTAACTCTCCGGTACTCCGATAAATACCCGAATCACTCGGAACCTTTCCGAACTCCGAATATAGTCATCCAATATATCGATCTTTACATCTCGACCATTTCGAGACTTCTCGTCATGTCCCCGATCTCATCCGGGACTCCGAACTCCTTAAGTACATCAAAACTCATAAACTCATAATATAACTGTCATCGAAACCTTAAGCGTGCGGACCCTACGGTTCGAGAACAATGTAGACATGACCGAGACACGTCTCAGGTCAATAACCAACAGCAGAACCTGGATACTCATATTGGCTCCCACATATTCTACGAAGATCTTTATCGGTCAGACCGCATAACAACATACGTTGTTCCCTTTGTCATCGGTATGTTACTTGCCCGAGATTCGATCGTCGGTATCCAATACCTAGTTCAATCTCGTTACTGGCAAGTCTCTTTACTCGTTCCGTAATACATCATCTCGCAACTAACTCATTAGTTGCATTGCTTGCAAGGCTTATGTGATGTGCATTACCGAGAGGGCCCAGAGATACCTCTCCGACATTCGGAGTGACAAATCCTAATCTCGAAATACGCCAACCCAACAAGTACCTTTGGAGACACCTGTAGAGCACCTTTATAATCACCCAGTTACGTTGTGATGTTTGGTAGCACACAAAGTGTTCCTCCGGTAAACGGGAGTTGCATAATCTCATAGTCATAGGAACATGTATAAGTCATGAAGAAAGCAATAGCAACATACTAAACGATCGGGTGCTAAGCTAACTGAATGGGTCATGTCAATCACATCATTCTCCTAATGATGTGATCCCGTGAATCAAATGACAACTCATGTCTATGGCTAGGAAACATAACCATCTTTGATTAACGAGCTAGTCAAGTAGAGGCATACTAGTGACACTCTGTTTGTCTATATATTCACACATGTATTATGTTTCCGGTTAATACAATTCTAGCATGAATAATAAACATTTATCATGATATAAGGAAATAAATAATAACTTTATTATTGCCTCTAGGGCATATTTCCTTCAATCTCCCACTTGCACTAGAGTCAATAATCTAGATCACATCACCATGTGATTAACATCGATAGTTCACATCATCATGTGATTAACACCCATAGTTCACATCGTCATGTGACCAACACCCAAAGGGTTTACTAGATTCAGTAATCTAGTTCACATCGCTATGTGATTAACACCCAAAGAGTACTAAGGTGTGATCATGTTTTGCTTGTGAGAGAATCTTAGTCAACGGGTCTTTCACATTCAGATTCGTTATGTATTTTGCAATTTTTTATGTCTACAATGCTCTGCACGGAGCTACTCTAGCTTATTGCTCCCACTTTCAATATGTATCTAGATCGAGACTTAGAGTCATCCAGATCGGTGTCAAAACTTGCATCGACGTAACCCTTTACGACGAACCTTTTGTCACTTCCATAATCAAGAAACATATCCTTATTCCACTAAGGATAATTTTGACCGCTGTCCAGTGATCTACTCCTAGATCACTATTGTACTCCCTTGCCAAACTCAGTGTAGGGTATACAATAGATCTGGTACACAGCATGGCATACTTTATAGAACCTATGGCCAAGGCATAGGGAATGACTTTCATTCTCTTTCTATCTTCTGCCGTGGTCGGGTTTTGAGTCTTACTCAATTTCACACCTTGTAACACAATCAAGAACTCTTTCTTTGACTGTTCCATTTTGAACTACTTCAAAATCTTGTCAAGGTATGTACTCATTGGAAAAAACTTATCAAGCGTCTTGATCTATCTCTATAGATCTTGATGCTCAATATGTAAGCAGCCTCACCGAGGTCTTTCTTTGAAAAACTCCTTTCAAACACTCCTTTATGCTTTGCAGAATAATTCTACATTATTCCCGATCTACAATATGCCATTCACATATACTTATCAGAAATGATGTAGTGCTCCCACTCACTTTCTAGTAAATACAGGCTTCACCGCAAGTCTGTATAAAACTATATGCTTTGATCAACTTATCAAAGCGTATATTCCAAGTCCGAGATGCTTGCACCAGTCCATAGATGGATAGCTGGAGTTTGCATATTTTGTTAGTACCTTTAGGATTGACAAAACCTTCTGGTTGCATCATATACAACTCTTCTTTAAGAAATCCATTAAGGATTGCAGTTTTGTTATCCATTTGCCAGATTTCGTAAAATGCGGCAATTGCGAACAAGATTCGGACAGACTTAAGCATCGCTACAGTTGAGAAAATCTCATTGTAGTCAACACCTTGAACTTGTCAAAAACCTTTTTCGACAAGTCGAGCTTTGTAGATAGTAACACTACTATCAACGTCCGTCTTCCTCTTCAATATCCATTTATACAATATGGCTTGCCGATCATCGGGCAACTCCACCAAAGTCCACACTTTGTTCTCATACATGGATCCCATCTCAGATTTCATGGCCTCAAGCCATTTCGCGGAATCTGGGCTCATCATCGCTTCCTCATAGTTCGTAGGTTCATCATGGTCTAGTAACATGACATCCAGAATGGGATTACCGTACCACTCTGGTGCGGATCTCACTCTGGTTGACCTACGAGGTTCGGTAGTAACTTGATCTGAAGTTACATGATCATCATCATTATCTTCCTCACTAATTGGTGTAGTAGTCACATGAACAGATTTCTGTGATGAACTACTTTCCAATAAGGGAGAAGGTACAATTACCTTATCAAGTTCTACTTTCCTCCCACTCACTTCTTTCGAGAGAAACTCCTTCTCTAGAAAGGATCCGTTTTTAGCAACGAATATCTTGCCTTCGGATCTGTGATAGAAGGTGTGCCCAACAGTTTCCTTTGGGTATTCTATGAAGACGCACTTCTCCGATTTAGGTTTGAGCTTATCAGGATGAAACCTTTTTCACATAAGCATCACAGCCCCAAACTTTAAGAAACGACAACTTGGGTTTCTTGCTAAACCACAGTTCATATGGTGTCGTCTCAACGGATTTAGATGGTGCCCTTTTAACGTGAATGCAGCTGTCTCTAATGCATAACCCCAAAATGACAATGGTAAATCAATAAGTGACATCATAGATCGCACCATATCCAATAAAGTGCGATTACGATGTTCGGACACACCATAACGTTGTGGTGTTCCAGGTGGCGTGAGCTGTGAAACTATTCCACATTGTTTTAATTGAAGACCAAACTCGTAACTCAAATATTCATCTCCACGATCAGATTGCAGAAACTTTATTTTCTTGTTATGATGATTTTTCACTTCACTTTGAAATTCTTTGAACCTTTCAACTATTTCAGATTTATGTTTCATCAAGTAGATATACCCATATCTGCTTAAATCATCTGTGAAGGTCAGAAAATAACGATACTCGCCACGAGCCTTAATACTCATTGGTCTGCATACATCAGTATGTATTATTTCCAACAAGTTTGTTGCTCGTTCCATTGTTCCGAAGAACGGAATTTTAGTCATCTTGCCCAAAAGGCACGGTTCGCAAGCATCAAATGATTCATAACCAAGTGATTTCGAAAATCCATCTTTATGGAGTTTCTTCATGCACTTTACACCGATATGACCCAAACGGCAGTGCCACAAATAAGTTGCACTATCATTATTAACTTTGCATCTTTTGGCATCAATATTATGAATATGTGTATCACTACGATCGAGATCCAATAAACTATTTTCATTGGGTGTATGACCATTGAAGGTTTTATTCATGTAAACAAAACAACAATTATTCTCTGACTTTAAATGAATAACCGTATTGCAATAAACATGATCAAATCATATTCATGCTCAACGCAAACACCAAATAACATTTATTTAGGTTCAACACTAATCCCGAAAGTATAGGGAGTGTGCGATGATGATCATATCAATCTTGAAACTACTTTCAACACACATCGTCACTTCACCCTTAACTAGTTTCTGTTTATTCTACAACTCCCGTTTCGAGTTACTACTCTTAGCAACTGAACCAGTACCAAGTATCGAGGGGTTGCTATAAACACTAGTAAAGTACACATCAATAACATGTATATCTAATATACCTTTGTTCACTTTGCCATCCTTCTTATCCGCCAAATACTTGGGGTAGTTCTGCTTCCAGTGACCAGTCCCTTTGCAGTAGAAGCACTTAGTCTCAGGCTTAGGTCCAGACTTGGGCTTCTTCACTTGAGCAGCAACTTGCTTGTCGTTCTTCTTGAAGTTCCCTTCTATCCCTTTGCCCTTTTCTTGAAACTAGTGGTCTTGTCAACCATCAACACTTGATGTTCTTTCTTGATTTCTACCTTCATCGATTTCATCATCATGAAAAACTCGGGAATCATTTTCATCATCCCTTGCATACTATAGTTCATCACGAAGTTCTACTAACTTGGTGATGGTGACTAGAGAATTCTGTCAATCACTATCTTATCTGGAAGATTAACTCTCACTTGATTCAAGCGATTCTAGTACCCAGACAATTTGAGCACATGCTCACTAGTTGAGCGATTCTCCTCCATCTTTTAGCTATAGAACTTGTTGGAGACTTCATATCTCTCAACTCGGGTATTTGCTTGAAATATTAACTTCAACTCCTGGAACATCTCATATGGTCCATGACGTTCAAAACGTCTTTGAAGTCCCGATTCTAAGCCGTTAAGCATGGTGCACTAAACTATCAAGTAGTCATCATATTGAGCTAGCTAAACGTTCGTAACGTCTGCATCTGCTCCTGCAATAGGTTTGTCACCCAGCGGTGCATCAAGGACATAATTCTTCTGTGCAGCAATGAGGATAAACCTCAGATCACGGATCCAATCCGCATCATTGCTACTAACATTTTTCAACACAATTTTCTCTAGGAACATATCAAAATAAACATATGAGAGCAACAACGCAAGCTATTGATCTACAACATAATTTGCAAAATACTACCAGGACTAAGTTCATGATAAATTTAAGTTCAATTAATCATATTACTTAAGAACTCCCACTTAGAAAGACATCCCTCTAATCCTCTAAGTGATCACGTGATCCAAATCAACTAAACCATAACCGATCATCACGTGAAATGGAGTAGCTTTCAATGGTGAACATCATTATGTTGATCATATCTACTATATGATTCACGCTTGACCTTTCGGTCTCCGTGTTTCGAGGCCATATCTGCATATGCTAGGCTCGTCAAGTTTAACCTGAGTATTCCGCGTGTGCAAAAACTGGCTTGCACCCGTTGTAGATGGACGTAGAGCTTATCACACCCGATCATCATGTGGTGTCTGGGCACGACGAACTTTGGCAACGGTGCATACTCAGGGAGAACACTTCTTGATAATTAGTGAGAGATCATCTTATAATGCTACCGTCAAACAAAACAGAATAAGATGTATAACAGATAAACATCATATGCAATCAAAATATGTGACATGATATGGCCATGATCATCTTGCGCCTTTGATCTCCATCTCCAAAATACTGTCATGATCTCTATCGTCACCGGCACGACACCATGATCTTCATCATCTTGATCTATATCAATGTGTCGTCACATGGTCGTCTCGCCAACTATTGCTCTTGCAACTATTGCTATCACATAGCGATAAAGTAAAGCAATTATTTGGCACTTGCATCTTATGCAACAAAGAGACAACCATAGAGCTTCTTCCAGTTGCCAATAACTTCAACAAAACATGATCATCTCATACAACAACTTATATCTCATCACGTCTTGACCATATCACATCACAACATGCCCTGCAAAAACAAGTTAGACGTCCTCTACTTTGTTGTTGCAAGTTTTACGTGGCTGCTACGGGCTGAGCAAGAACCGTTCTTACCTACGCATCAAAACCACAACGATAGTTTGTCAAGTTGGTGCTGTTTTAACCTTCTCAAGGACCGGGCGTAGCCACACTCGGTTCAACTAAAGTTGGAGAAACTGACACCCGCTAGTCACCTGTGTGCAAAGCACGGCGGTAAAACCAGTCTCGCGTAAGCGTACGCGTAATGTCGGTCCGGGCCGCTTCATCCAACAATATTGCCGAACCAAAGTATGACATGCTGGTAAGCAGTATGACTTGTATCGCCCACAACTCACTTGTGTTCTACTCGTGCATATAACATCAACGCATAAAACCTAGGCTCGGATGCCACTGTTGGGGAACGTAGTAATTTCAAAAATTTCCTACGCACACGCAAGATCATGGTGATGCATAGCAACGAGAGGGGAGAGTGTTGTCTACGTACCCTCGTAGACCGAAGCGGAAGCGTTGACACAACGTAGAGGAAGTAGTCGTACGTCTTCCCGGTTCAACCGATCCAAGCACCGTTACTCCGGCACCTCCGAGTTCTTGGCACACGTTCAGCTCGATGACGCTCCCCGGGCTCCGATCCAGCAAAGCTTTGGGGAGGAGTTCCGTCAGCACGACGGCGTGGTGACGATCTTGATGTTCAACCGTCGCAGGGCTTCGCCTAAGCACCGCTACAATATTACCGAGGTGTAATATCGTGGAGGGGGGCACCGCACACGGCTAAGGAACGATCACGAAGATCAACTTGTGTGTCTATGGGGTGCCCCCTGCCCCCGTATATAAAGGAGTGGAGGAGGGGAGGGCCGGCCCTCTCTATGGCGCGCCCTAGGGGAGTCCTACTCCCGCCGGGAGTAGGATTCCCCCTTTCCTGGTCCAACTAGGAGTCCTTTCATGTAGTAGGAGTAGGAGACAAGGAAGGGGAAGAGAGAAGGGAAGGAAGGAGGGCGTGCGGCCCCTCCCCCGAGTCCAATTCGGACTAGTCCATGGGGGCGCGCGCGTCCTGCCCTAGGCAGCCCCTCTCTCTTTCCCGTATGGCCCAATAAGGCCCAATACTTCTCCCCGGCGAATTCCCGTAACTCTCCGGTACTCCGATAAATACCCGAATCACTCAGAACCTTTCCGAACTCCGAATATAATCGTCCAATATATCGATCTTTACGTCTCGACCATTTCGAGACTCCTCGTCATGCCCCCGATCTCATACGGGACTCCGAACTCCTTTGGTACATCAAAACTCATAAACTCATAATATAACTGTCATCGAAACCTTAAGCGTGCGGACCCTACGGTTCGAGAACAATGTAGACATGACCGAGACACGTCTCAGGTCAATAACCAATAGCGGAACCTGGATGCTCATATTGGCTCCCACATATTCTATGAAGATCTTTATCGGTCAGACCGCATAACAACATACGTTGTTCCCTTTGTCATCGGTATGTTACTTGCCCGAGATTCGATCGTCGGTATCCAATACCTAGTTCAATCTCATTACCGGCAAGTCTCTTTACTCGTTCCGTAATACATCATCTCGCAACTAACTCATTAGTTGCATTGCTTGCAAGGCTTATGTGATGTGCATTACCGAGAGGGCCCAGAGATACCTCTCCGACATTCGGAGTGACAAATCCTAATCTTGAAATACGTCAACCCAACAAGTACCTTTGGAGACACCTGTAGAGCACCTTTATAATCACCTAGTTACGTTGTGACGTTTGGTAGCACACAAAGTGTTCCTCCGGTAAACGGGAGTTGCATAATCTCATAGTCATAGGAACATGTATAAGTCATGAAGAAAGCAATAGCAACATACTAAACGATTGGGTGCTAAGCTAACTGAATGGGTCATGTCAATCACATCATTCTCCTAATGATGTGATCCCGTTAATCAAATGACAACTCATGTCTATGGCTAGGAAACATAACCATCTTTGATTAACGAGCTAGTCAAGTAGAGGCATACTAGTGACACTCTATTTGTCTATATATTCATACATGTATTATGTTTCCGGTTAATACAATTCTAGCATGAATAATAAACATTTATCATGATATAAGGAAATAAATAATAACTTTATTATTGCCTCTAGGGCATATTTCCTTCACTCTTGGCATATCACTGACATATGGGACAGGAATGTGAGTAAACCGATCTCAATTGACAGCAAAGAGCCAACCCGCCGTTCCTTGAGAGAGACGAGGAGCGAGAACACACAGACGGGCTCACACGGAGGCCAAGATATATTCGAGCATGGTTGGTTGATCGATATCATCATTACATATTGGGCTGCCGTTTTCCGCCCTTCTCCGAAATAAACGTGTACTTTATCAGAGATAAAAAAGATAAGAGTACATACGCTCCACCATGCGGTTCTAGTAGTAGTACTACTCGTACTACTGCGCTTAGCTCTTCGCCTCTTCGTGAAGTCGAACAATGATGGTACTCTGCATGTTGGTACTACAGTGTATGCCTCTGACAATCTGACACCGAATGGATTGATGCATGTCCACTGAGGGTAGGTTGCATCAGTCAAAAGGCGTAAGCGAGCTTCACCTTGTCCTGCAAGCTTCTCCTTGTTCTGCGAGTTGACAGGACACACCAAAAAGTAGTGCTAGTCCATACTCCCTCCTTTCCGGTTAATGGCCCTGTTTGGATATTCTAACTCAGTAAGAGGTTAGAGTTAGATTCTAACTCTGAACTAACTCTAGCCAAAGAGGTGTTTGGATGGCAGGGTTAGATGGAGCGCAGATACGGCAAGGCGCCTTCACGGGCGGTGCGAGAGGGAAGGAGGGAAAGGACAAGAAGCTTCGAGGAATTGGGGAGGGATCTGCTGCGGGGAGAGCGAGAGAAAAAGATTTTTTTAGTGGTCCCAAGAACTAACCCAAATACGCACCTCTTGGGTGGGTTAGATTTTTTGGATGCGTTAGATGCATCTAACCCAAACTAACCCTCTTGTTTGGATATTTTTGGGTTAGTTGAGTCCAAACTAACCCAAACTAACTCCAACCCATGGATCCAAACAGGGCCAATATGGCTTAATCTTTTTTGTGGGTAAATGAGAGAGCTTTATTCATATATAAGCATTCTTAGGACGATCAACCAAGACACTAGTCACTAGGAAGCGAGGTACCCCGCAAAAAAAGAAGTAGGAAGCGAGGTGTTTCATCAAGCCAGCTCTCGGCCACATTCAAAGTGCAGCAAGCACGGTTCGCACGAAGATGCGCCGCAAGGTTTGCTGACCTGTTTACATGCTGAATAACAAAAAAAGAGGAAATATTACCGAGCGTTCCTATTTGTAACAGGATATGAGTCAGAATTAAGTGAGAATTGTGGCGAGTGTTCCATGCAATCAACTTCCATTATCACATGCGAGAACCCTCAAAGAGAACCAAATGTGTTGAAGATTGCTTTATCACATTTTAAAATTATAATAAGAGTGCATACACTCCTCCATCCAGTTCCTAGTACTAGTATGGTACATACCTCTATAGACAATAGTAGTAGTACTAGTACTACTAGTAAACTTTGCGCTTGGCTGTTCGCCTATTCGGGAACTCGGACAATAATAGCACTAGTAGTATAGTGTATGCTTCTGGCAATCTGACACCGAATTAACTGTTGCGCATCCACCGCCTAAGCGAGGGAGAGCTTGCATTAGTCAAAAGTTTCTCCTTGTCCTGCGAGCCACCGCGCGCAAGCTTCTCCCGTCCTGCAACCTTCTCCTCATTCGGCATGTTGACGGGACACAACAAAGTAATGCTAGTCCATACTGCCGCCTCTCCGGTTAATATGGCTTAATTTCAAATGAGATAAATACACTGTCTGTCACTGTATATTTGTAAAAATACGGTCAGTGGACTTCATAATACGCTCATTGCGCTCAATATATATAGTTTTCGGTGTTTATACGGTCACTAGCTCACCCTGACTGAGTATGTGTGTGCATGCACGTGTAGGTTGAGCACTTGAGTGTGACCTGTGTGTTCTGACGTGTTCTCGGACATGCATGCATTAGGGTGTCGCACGCGTTTTTGCGTCCATGTGTACGTGTGACTGTTGCATACACGTAGGGGGAGTACGTGTAGGGGCCACTAAGGAGCAGTCAAATCACACAGTAAGTTAGTCGGAAGAAGCATCCATCATTTCACTCTTCAATGACACGTACGCAATATAAAATGGTTGATATGGAGAGAAAAAGAAAACCACTATATATACACTAGCAGGAGCCTAAGCTACAAGCCTGCTTGCTTAGGTTGGTCTCTTCACAAGCATAGAACGACGGGCCTGATCTCACAGCTGGGGGAAGGGAACAATGTTCTGCGTAGACGCGGTCGACATCGGCGAGGGAGAAAACCCATAGTCGGTGCATCCCAATCGGGGGTCACCACGGTATGGGCCGATGCCGCGTCCCAACCGCCCTTCTAGCTACAGCCCGACATCCCAGGTAGTCTATCTTCCTTTTGGAGCCGGCTTGCTCCACTGTCGTAGCTCCATCTCCATGTCGATCTTTCTCTACTTCTACCGGCTACTACTTGTGATGAGTTTATGTCTCATGAACTAGTGCCAGTACTATTATTCTAATCACACTTCTTCCATATATTTGCCATCAGGGATGCTCAGGTCGATTTTAGTGGAACTGCACAAAAGCATCGTATGATCCGAGGGTGCCAGCCGTCTTTCCTTCGACAGGTTCTACCTGGCCAGGAAATTAAATAATGTTTAGGGTTTAGGGTTTAAGTCGTAGTGACCCCATCAGTAGTTTTTCTTTCATACACGCTCTCACAACTTTTTTCTTTAGTTGTGAAGTAAATATTGGCTATGATCTGTGAATCATTGAGATGCAACAGCATGTGTGTTAGTTTTCCTTTGTATTTGATGGAATGTTGTAACAGGGCAACCTTGGAATAGGAATGAAAATGGAGTGGAAAGTTTCCGTTTTTCCGAAGAAAAAATGGAAACGGAGAGAAACCAAGGTTTCGTTTTGTTGGATTGCGCCATCGAGCAAAACCAACGTTTAAATTACGTCTGTCATGTTCGTGTCTCACCCTCCTCCATGGCTCGACCCCACACGGTCGTTCGGCATGCCACTCACCGCAAACCGAGTATACGATAACTTTCCCGCCTACTTGTTGATGGACTGCGCCATGGAGTACTAGCACTACTAGAAGAGATTGACGAGTTGGGGGAGGACAGCTAGCTGTAGCACGGACTCCCAAGAGCTTTTTACATGCATGTTGTAGCCGGCTATTGCGACCTTTGAACGCGGAGCAGTCGCGTGCACCCGGAAGCGGCGCGGGCGACGCTCTCTCGGTCGGCGCGCCGCTTCAATGCTGGTGCCAGTGAGAGGTCACGTCCGCTCAGGCCGGGCATGAATGCAGCACTGGCCGTTTCGGGCGGGAAGCACGCGCGGGTGATGAAGAGGGTTCGGGTTGGTCAGGACCGGCCGTGGCAGCGGTCCGTACGTCCGCAAACAAGAGATGATGTATGTTAATATTCCTGCGTATATAACTAACAACGTAAATAATGTGCCAGTTGGACAAATATGATTGAAGATGGAGATGGAAATGTAATTTTACGTAAACATGGATATGCATGTCTATGTCTATGTGTGTGTGCGCGACGACTCTCCCGACCTGGAAGCGGGGGCGTGTTTTTGATCGAGTTTTCTTTCTTGGTATGTTAAAAAAATGTCCGCCAGTTTTCGTTTCTTTTTTCCGAGAACGCGCGTATTCTATTTAAAACCACTACTATGGAGAGATTTTTTTTACTCCATTATAGCCTCTTGTTTGATAGAGTTTCTCGCGTCTCACTCTCTCACCCTCTCCATATCAAAACAAGATGACAGTGTCCACTCTATCTCTCTCCTCACCGGTGCTCACAGATCCGGCTGAATCCTGTCCGCTGCGGGAGGTGAGGAGGTGCAGCGTTGACATTGTCGCCGTCGGCGATGAAGGAAGCTGATGTGCACCGTCCTCTCGGAGCCGGCGCTGGCGCGGACGAAGATTTTCCGCGCCCTTGTTTGCTGACATCGTGTGGGCAGATCCCGCACGCCCGCCTAAACGACATCTCGCCCACCTGAGGTATAACTTCTTGTACTGGTCCAGCTCCCCAGGTTGCTGCGTGCGGGTTTTCTTCTATGCGACTACTCCCCAGCTCCCCATGTATAGTAGCTAGGGTTCGTCGGCTGGTCCAACATCACCTACTAGTACTATTGTAGAGGAAATGCCACTCGAAAAGTTGTCCTGATTTATGCCTCGGTGGAGGTATACATGTTGTTTCGACAAAAAGTACATGGTGGTTGTGCGGTCATTGTCCATATGATGGTAGTACTATCACTGGTTAAATGAAGAAATGTGTTTTTTCTCGGGTATCCTGGTTTAGTTCCCATCAAGATAATTATGATGCTTCTGTTTGTTGGTGTACTTTTCATTAATTCTTATTGACAATTGAGATGTCGTTGCTAATCTTGTAAAACAAAGTAACTACACTATATCCCTTTTTCATATTTTTGGAAACAGCAATGCGTATCTCCATACCCGGGCATGTCTTCCTCAATTTTAGTGGAACGGCACAAAATTGGATGGCCATTGTTGTTCCGCCTCACCGTCCTCTGCCATGTGGTTCTTCCTTCCTCGAGCTTGATTACTGAGAAGAAACAGACCACAGTGACGATTTGTCGAACTTCATAGGTGCCTCACCCAAACTTGATGCCAAATGGATGATGCATCACCACGATGACCTATCGATGCTCATGGTTGCGCCTCATGGTTGCGTCGGCTGGTGAAGCTGATCGATTTTCTATGAAAAACGATATGTCTTCCATCAGTGCTCTTTGCTTGTTATGCACAAAGATGATATCCTTCGTCAGTTCACCTTGGTTGTGTTGGAGACGCATTCATCTTTCACGTTGGTGCAATTTTATCACAATTGGCTATGAACCAAATGTTTCCTCGAAGAAGGATCGACGTTGGTACTAAGAGCATAAGTTTTGTATTGATTTCTAAGCCTTCTCACAACTTTGTCTCCAGCTCCCCTGTAATTTTATTTGTCCAGCTATTAACTTTGATTTAAAAAATGGTGTGGATTAAAAACCCGGATGGACGTAGTAGCCCCACATTTTTATTTACTCCGCATATTAGATTTGACTGAAGT
Organism: Triticum aestivum; assembly: GCF_018294505.1. Lineage (NCBI taxonomy): Eukaryota > Viridiplantae > Streptophyta > Magnoliopsida > Poales > Poaceae > Triticum > Triticum aestivum. The sequence continues at coordinate 426,631,147 of NC_057795.1, read as the reverse complement.
CAAACTTTGTAATACTCTCAAACCTTTCTGATAATTGAAATTAAAATTCTTTATTTGTACACACTCTCACACGTTTCCGATAATTTGGCGCATGTGTGTTGTTCACTTAAGGGAGGGTAGTGTACCGCACGTGAAGGACAGGAAATGCGACCAGGATGCGTGGGCATGGATCGTTAGTTCATCGGAAGTAGTAGTAGTTTTCTTCACTGTACGTTAACTAAAGAGTTTCATTTCGTACTTACACAATTAAACGATTGTTATGGAGAGAATAAGAAACCACTCCACTATATATTAGTCGTATACACGAGAGTACTATATGGACGCGGATTCATTGACTTAGTGCACCTGCCTTTGGGTTTATGACAGGTGGGCCCAAAATGTGGCTGGCTCACCTGTCATACAGCCAAAAGCAGGTGCAGTGAAGGCACCGGAGCTCAGTCCATACTACACTAGTATATATATATAAGTTGGAGCCTCAGCGCTTATTCGCTAGGGTTTGCACTCTCCACACTCTCGTCGCACTACATATATGTATACACGTTGGAGGCTCAACGTTCATTTGCTAGGGTTTGCTATATTTACAGTCTCTCACCCTCTCTTCACCAGATCTAAACAAGACTGTGTTAGCCTCTTGTCTCTCTCCCCCCCCCCCCTCACAGCTGGTGACGGAGGCGTCCGTATCCCGTCGCATTGGGAAGGGGAGGAGGTGCAGCGTTCACTCTATCGCCTTCGGCGAGGGAGGCAATCCACTGCCGGCTGCGATGTTCTCTTTCACCCAGCGCCTGTGCGGGAGGGCCACCGACCCCTTCTTCCTCGCTGTCGTACATAGTGTGGGCAGATCCGGCATCCCGCCGCACGCCTTGCCACATCCCGACAACCCTAAGGTATAAGTTTCTTTGAAACCGTCGTTGCTCTAGCTGCATGTGGATCTTTTTCGATCTGTAGTCGAATCTAGGTCTTGGTTCAAAGAGGAAAGAAGGGTGCGGTGGGCTGGAGCAAGAATCTAGGACGTGGTTCAATGAGGAAAGGAGGGACGGAAAGTAGTATAGACTGGCTATCCAGTCGCTTTGTTGGTCGAAAAGGGAAAAAGGGGGTAACCCAGTACACACATCTATAAGGAACCGATCTCTTTGTTGAAAAGGGAAAGAAACCAGGGGGTCGGGTAGTTTGTGCAGGACTAGATTTCCTGCCCTCACATAGGAAAAAGGTTCAAAGAGAACAAATATGGGACGAACGCATATATGCTGCTTGGCTACATACTCTGCATCACCCATTTATACGTGTGGACGCACATGGTGCTGGCATGTCCCATACAGCTATTTTTCTGTTATTAATATAAGAATGCCGTCGGAAAATTGAAGCAATGCCACTGTTAAAAGTAAATTACATTTTTAACAAATGTTGTTTTAAGAGAATGTCTCCGTTAATATGAATCAATGCAACCGTTTTAGAAATGCTACTATCCTACTTTGTTTTCCATCCAAGATAAGTTAGGTGCTTCTTTTTGTCGTCGTTTGTTTCATCCTCCTTTATCGGCAAGTAATTGTTTCCTTTTTTGCCTCTGTTAAAACAGGGGTATCTATTCAACTTGTTGCTATTGCGACATTTTGCTTCGCTACTCGAAACACTTTGCTTGATTTCAATGCAACTGCACAAAACGAGATTGGATTTCCTATTCGTGTTGGCAGATTCGTACGTGATCTTGTGAGCGTCATGACAGGTTGGTACTTGCCTTCATCCACATGATCGTGCAGTGTGTTTTGAGATGTTGTGCTACTTGTATTGGTACTGTTTTAAATAAATGTTGAATTGAAGCTATTGTATTGCTCTCTTTAAAACAAACTCTGCATCACCCCCTTTATAAGTAGATGGAAGCACATGGTGTTGTTGCGCCCACTCTCCCCTGGAACTGTTTATGCTTTTTGTTAATCTAATGCCGCTGGTAAAATTAAGCAATGCCACTCTCAGAATTAACTACTGAATCTTATTTCAAAACTGCAACACTTGTTAGAGATTGGCGGGATTACCATTTTTGTGGTTGCACGTTTCATCCTCCTTTATTAGCCAGTAATTAATTCCTTTTTTACCTCTGTTTAAACAGGGAGATCTATTCAACTTGTTGCTATTGCGACATTTTGCTTCGCTACGTGAAACACTTTGCTTGATTTCAGTGCAACTGCACAAAACGAGATTGGATTTCCTATTCATGTTGGTAGATTCGTATTTTATCCTGGTCTTCTCATGAAAGGTCAGTACAAGCCTTCATCCACATGATTGTGCAGTGTGCTTTGAGATGTTGTGCTACTTGTATTGGTACTATTTTAAATAAATGTTGAATTGAAGCTATTGTATTGTTGTCTTTTCCCATTAAGTAGTGAAAAAATGGGACCAACCCAGACATGATGCTTGTTGCTTTGCTACAACAAACTTTGCATCACCCCCTTTATAAGTAGATGGAAGCACATATTGTTGGTGCGCCAACTCTCCCCTGGAACTGTTTATGCTTTATGTTAATCTAATGCCGTTGGTAAAATTAAGCAATGCCACTCCCAGAATTAATTAACTACTGAATCTTAGTTCAAAACTGGAACACTTGTTAGGAATGGTATTATCCTGCTTTGCAGTTCTTCCTACATGTTTAACCAAGGTATTGTTAAGATAATGTCTTGTTAAAACGAATCAGTTGCATTGTTTTAGAAATGGTACTTTTCTGCTTTGTCGTTCTTTATACATGTTGAAACAAGGCATTGTTAAGATAATGTCTCAGTCGATATGAATGAATCACACTGATGGAGAATTGCTACTCTCCTGCTTTGTTTCCCATTAAGATAAGGTAGATCAGTAGATGCTTTTCTTCTGGGAGTACAAGTCATCAACCGTTATTTCTCAGTAATTGTTTCCCTTATACCTATTGTTGCTTACAGGGATATCAAAATTAAAGGTCGGTTTTATTCCGACTTTGATTTTAGTTGAACTGCACAAAAGGAGCCAATGTGTCCAAGGCAAACTGCTGCATTACTGGGTCCAGTTGGTCGTTCCACTTTGCAAAAAGAAGCAGTCACTATTTGCGCTACATTACAGAAGGAATGACCGAGAAGCTTTACAGAGTATTATTAGACGCTGGTAACATGACTAGTCTGCAGAGAGCATTGATAATTCTACAACACGTGGAGTGCACTGGGCAAAAAGTGCCCAAACAAGTACAAGAAGCTACGACAGGACTCCACGATCATAGGCATTACATATTTTGAATGGGAAAAGCTTGTCAAAGTTTAATCATTGATGTTAGTAAGAAGACATTAGTTTAATATATTGGAATTGGAAAACCTTGTCAAAATTTGCTCATTGATGTTAGCTAGAAGACATCCATTTGATATTTTTGAGTGGGACGCCCTTGCTGTGAGCAGCGTCGATTGTTTTTTCCTATTCCTGTGTTCAGTTTAGAAGTAAATAGTTACTCTGCTGAGATATTCATGTGTTAAGAGTTTGTTCTGAATATTGTCTATGTAATGCCAGGCCTTGTGTTTGATTGCAAAGTTAAGATTGGAATGTTGTGGCATGCGGCATCACGAGCTGTTCACCATGCCTCCTGAGAATAATGCTTCATATTGTTTTGCATGTCAATCTAATGCCAGTGATTTGCTTGTTAAGAAGATCATCCTCTTCTGTTGTTTCCGTGCTTAAGAAGTTCATCGTCTTATGTTTCATTCATAGCCTATACGACAAGTCGGGTAGGTTAGACGTGAAACCATATGATCTTCCGACCAACTCATGATATTAGGCCGTGATTGGATCATCGTTTTCCAACCAAAACCGCTTGTAAAACTGACGCTTGTAAATAAAAGCAGATGGTCTCGGGCAAAGCGCTTGGTTGGTCGATTTCGACTAGTAAAATATCGGAAGTACTTCACACATGATAAAAACACTGAACGACACTCGAACGATTGCTAATACAGCCGTTAGCTGTTGTTTCAGCCTTGCCCATGGATGACATGATATGCATGTCGTGCATGTACCGTCTGGTATGTCGTCCATATAGCAGTGCTCGTAAAATATACACTGGTCTCTCAAATTACACGCGTAACCCGCCGGTTTTACTTACAGACCTCGGGCCCTCGGTTTCATTACGCCTGTATTTTACGCGTTGTTTCCGATGATGAGTAAATTACACTTGTATGTTAATACAGGTTTGAAATAAACCAGAGCTCCCAAGCACAGCCTTACCATTTCATGCCGTCTCAGTTTCTCGAAGGTGCTCATAGGTGTCCGATGATCCTGGCTTCCTGAATGAGCAGCGGGCGCTGTATCAGACCATCCGTAGGGCCCGCGAGGCTCTCTCCGTCGCCCTTCGAGTTGTTGCGCTCACCGTGGCGCCGAGCATTGTTAACATCATCAACGAACATGAGGATTCAGGAGACGATTTTATTTTGACTGGATGACACTAGGGACCCACTAGGTCCATAGCCGTACGTACGCAAGTGCCTCTCCTTATTATGTACAACTATATTTTTCTGCTTCCTCCTGGTTTCCTGACATCACGGTCCCACACCATTGTCAACCTATGTAGTCAATATAAACGAGAGAATTGCATAAGGTGCGGCCGACAGCTGGGACCAAGCAGCTTGAGCAGTATTTGTGTTTTTGAGGCGTGAGCACTGCAGAGTTTTTCTTGGCGATGATTTTGTTGTTGTTCAGAAGAGAGCAGAGTATTAACTGGGTGGGTTGTGGCCCGTCTAGCCCAGGCCAAATATCCAGACCAGATATTAATTTTTTCAAGATGAAATGGCTAGCCCAGCTATACGTTTTTTGAGGAATGCCCAGGCAAGGTCATGTTGTTATTCTCCGCCCCGCTGGGCTGCAAATCTTTCCTAGGAGGGATGCTGTAACGCCCCGGATTCGATGCGCCAGGTGTCTTCCAGTTATTCACCGTCATTGCCATGTCATTTGCTTGCGTGTTGCATTTTGTCATGTCATCATGTGCATTGCATTGCATACGTGTTCGTCTCATGCATCCGAGCTTTTTCCCTGTTGTCCGTTTTGCAATCCGGCACTCCTATGTCATCTGGGGTCCCCTTCTTGTCTCTTTTCGTGAGCGGGTGTTAAACATTCTCGGAATGGTTTGTGATTTGCCAAGCGGCCTTGGTACACTACGATAGACCGCCTGTCAAGTTTCGTGCCATTTGGAGGTCGTTTGATACTCCAACGGTTAACCGCGTAGCCTGAAACCCCTCTCTCTTTGCAGCCCAGCCCCTCTTCACCACAGCCCAATAACCATCTAAGTCACTTCCATGCTCTCGGTCGTTCGATCACGATCGTGTGGGCGAAAACCGCTCCTCATTTGGACTCTCCTAACTCCCTCTACCTATATATATAGCCTTCCCCCGTCAAAATCTCGGATGAAATAGACCCGAAACCCTAGCCCACTTCTTCCTCCGCGCACCGGACACGTCCGCCCGGCGCCGTACATGTCCGCCGTCGTCCCTCGGCGAATCGCCAGCCACCACGTCACCCTCCTCTCTCCGCTGCCGCGCCGGCCCGCTCGGCCCGCCCCCGGCCCCCGCGGGCCCAGTCGCCGGGCCCGAGGCGCCTGCCTCGCCCTGCCGCCGCTGCTCCGCTCCCGCGTCGCGCCCCGCCGCCGACAGCGCCGCCCGCATGCGCCTCCGCACCGGCGCCCGCCTCCGCTGCCGCCCGGTGACCACGCCGCGCCCTGCCGCCTGACGTCCCCGCGCCCGAGGCCGCTGCCCGGTGACCGCGCCGCGCCTTGCCGCCCGACATCCCCGCGCCCGAGGCCGCTGCCCTCGCCTCCGAGCTCCTCCGCGGCGCCTTTCCTCCTCCAGCCAGATCCGGCCACGGGAGCCCCGGATCCGGTCGCCGGCAACCTCCCCGGCCGCCTTCCTCCCCAACTCCGGCGTCTACTCCGGCAAGCCCGCGCGCCAGATCTGGATCTGGAAAACCTAGAGGTTGACCCCCGGAATTTCCCCGTCCTGAAATATTTGCATTTAGGACCCCTGTTCATCGCATCATATCTCTTTGCATACTGCTCCATTTTGTTCGTGCTATATATCAAAATGTTCATCATGAGATGCTCTTCATTTCATTCCATTGTGCCATGTTTGTTTGAGTTCATCTTGATGCCCTAATCATCGTTGCAAGAGTGTTATATGATATTAACTGCTGTCTGTTAATAGAACTTGATGATTTGTCTTTTTCATTGCATTTTGTGTGTACATCCTATGAGCTTGATATCTACATGTGTTTTGTACTACATCATGCCATATTTGTAGTGGTGCCATCCATGTATTTTTGTGAGTCTTGTAGTGAGTGCATTGAGCTCGTGAAATAGTGTACTTGCTGTTACTGTTTTGCTAGGCTGAATCTGCTATATCTTGATGCTATTTAAACCTGCTGCTACAAGTCATTCTATGCATAATCTGGAGATGTTCACTAAGGATGTTTTGTTACACATGTCATGCTCTATCCATTCATGCCCCTGGTTGCATTTATAGCCTGCTGTAACTTGTTATTATCTTGCTTCAAACTTGCTAAATAATGTTGATGTCAACCTGTTAACATTAAGTTCAGTTTTGCCATGACCTTTGCTAGTGATCCATGCCCCCTTTGAACTTGCTATTGCCATGCTTAGCTTCACAAACATGTATTTTTACTGTTGGTCATCTTGTCATTCCATGTATTGCTCTGTGGTGAGTGGTACAAGCTCACAAACATGCCTACTTATTGTTGTTCCTGCCATGTATGAATCTGTCATATCATTTGCCATGTTTGCATGGATGCTACCATGTTTTTTGTTGATCTTTGGAATTAGTTCAGTAAGGGACTTTTGTTCTATGCAATTAGTAGGTTCATGCCATGCCTTTGTTTGCCATGATAAGTTCCTGTAGCATGTTGTTTGATAGATATAAACATTGCAACCTGCTGTTATTTCTGCAAAGTCTGAAACTGTTATTATTTGCAATCTTGCCATGTCCTTTGGAGCATGTTCTATTAATTTCTGGAGATAGCTCAGTGTTCATGTTTTGTCATCCATTACCTGTACATCATGTCCATGCCTTTTGTTTTCATATTTTGGTACTGTAGCATGTTGTTTTGGTGCTTGCAATATGCCTAGTTGCTGTTTTGGACAGATTGTTGTTATATCTTGTTTGGAGTGTATGCGTTGCACCGTTGCTCCGTTTTGAGTGTGCTCTATACGAAACTTGCTTGATTTTGCATGTAGTTTCATATTATCATGTTGCATCCATGTTTTGAGTGTGTTTGCTTGATGTTTGTATTCATTTTGCATCAATGCCATGTTTGACTTGTTTTGCTCATATCTTCTAGGCCGTAGCTCCGAACTAAATGAACTTTATATGTAACTTGACTAGAATTTCGTGTAGATCATCTTGGTACATCTTAACTTGCTGTTTAACAACTTGAACATAAGGTTTATTCAGATCTGGACCAATTTCGAAATATGCATATGAGGACTTATCGGAATTGTTATATGTTATTTCCGGCCTCATTTAACCTTGCTTTGATGTGTTGCTCTTGTATGCATCATCTCTTGCCATGAGTAGCTTCATGTAGTCTTGTCATGCATCATACTTGGTTGAGCATCATGTCTTGTTCATGTGTGGTGTGTTTACCATGTTGTGTGCTTCTTCTCGATAGTTCCTGTTTCGTTGCGATCGTGAGGATTCGTTCGTCTACGCTTGGTTCATCTTCATCCGTTCGTCTTCTTCATGGACTTGTTATTCTTCCTAGCAGGATTTCAGGCAAGATGACCGCTACCCTGGATCCCACTACTATCATTGCTATGCTATTTGCTTCATTCTATCGCTTTGCCGCGCTACCTATCTCTTGTTCTTCAAGCTTCCCAAATTGCCATGTCAGCCTCTAACCTTTACACCCTTCCTAGCAAACCGTTGTTTGGCTATGTTATCGCGTTGCTCAACCCCTCTGATAGCGTTGCTAGTTGCAGGTGAAGTTGAAGATTGTTTCATGATGGACAAGATTTTGTTGGGATATCACAATATCTCTTATATTATTAATGCATCTATATACTTGGTAAAGGGTGGAAGGCTCGGTCTTATGCCTGGTGTTTTGTTCCACTCTTGTCGCCCTAGTTTCCGTCATATCGATATTATGTTTCCGGATTTTGCGTTCCTAACGCGGTTGGGTGATTTATGGAACCCCCTTGACAGTTCGCTTTGAATAAAAGTCCTCCAGCAAGGTCCAACATTGGTTTTACCATTTGCCTACCACCTATACCTTTTCCCTTGGGAGTAATTAACCCAAGGGTCATCTTTATTTTAGCCCCCCCCCCCCGGGCCAGTGCTTCTCTAAGTGCTGGTCCAAACTGAGTAGACTGCGGGGCCACCTCGGGGAAACTAGAGGCCTGGTTTTACTCGTAGGATGTCTCATCCGGTGTTGCCCCGAGAACGAGATATGTGCAGCTCCTATCGGGATTGTCGGCACATCGGACGGCTTTGCTGGTCTTGTTTTACCATTGTCGAAATGTCTTGTAAACCGGGATTCCGAGACTGATCGGGTCTTCCTGGGAGAAGGAATATCCTTCATTGATCGCGAGAGCTTATCATGGGCTAAGTTGGGACACCCCTGCAGGGTATAAACTTTCGAAAGTCGTGCCCGCGGTTATGTGGCAGATGGGAATTTGTTAATGTCCGGTTGTAGATAACTTGACACCAGATACGAATTAAAACGCATCAACCGCGTGTGTAACCGTGATGGTCTCTTTTCGGCGGAGTCCGGGAAGTGAACATGGTTTTGGGTTATGTTTGATGCAAGTAGGAGTTTAGGATCACTTCTTGATCATTGATAGCTTCACGACCATTCCGTTTGCTCTCTTCTCGCTCTTATTTGCGTATGTTAGCCACCATATCATGCTTAGTCGCTGCTGCAACCTCACCACTTTACCCCTTCCTTGCCCATTAAGCTTTGCTAGTCTTGATACCCATGGTAATGGGATTGCTGAGTCCTCGTGGCTCACAGATTACTACAACAATAGTTGCAGGTACAGGTTATGCGATGATCTTGACGCGAGAGCAATGTTACTTGTTTTGGAGTTCTTCTTCTGCTTCTTCTTTGATCAGGGGATAGGTTCCAGGTCGGCAGCCTGGGCTAGCAGGGTGGATGTCGTTTGAGTTTCTGTTTGTGTTTCATCCGTAGTCGGATGATGCTCTACTGTATTGTGATGTTGTATTCGTGTGGCATTATATGCCTCTTGTATGTATCCTCATCTATTATGTAATGTTGATGTAATGATATCCACCTTGCAAAAGTGTTTCAATATGCGGTTCTATCCTTGGTGGGACCTTCCAGTCTCTTTAGGATAGTATCGTATATTGGGCGTGACAGATGCATCAGACTTAACAGGAAAATGGGCTTTATAAAATAATAAATGGGATGTAATTATAAAAACTGGGCAGTAACAATAAAAAAATGCACCAAACACAAAATTAGTTTATAAAATATTATTTATGAATTTTGAAAATCTTAAATTTTCATTTTTGCACGCAATGTTTCGTTGGATTTTTACGTAATACAAATTTATATTTAATCTGACTTGAAATTTCGAGATAAAAATATTTCGAATTCCATCAAAATGTGGGAAATTTTATTGAATTATGTCTTCAACGGTTGGTTGAAATTATTAATCGTTGTCCTAACTAGAAAATGGGTTGTACTTTTAACAAACTGTAAATGGATTGTAGTAAATTCCACTAAAATTCAAAAATGGGTTGTACATTCTTACAAATCGCAAATGGGCTATAAGTTATGCGCCACACACTGGTGGGCCTACTAAGTTGACGCATCCCCTAAAAAATAAGTTGACGCGTATGCAAGGCTTTGTCAACTTATTATAGTCAACACACGGTTTTAGCAGCAGTAGCCGTTGGATGTCTATCCAATGGATGTCGTGCTTCTTCTTCAATCTCTGATATTCTTTAGCTTCGACCGCCCAAAAAATGATTCCTCCCCCTGACATGTGGGGCGCACCGTTTCGGAGGCTGACATGTGGGCCTACTAAGTTGGCGCGTACCAAGGGCTTTGTCAACTTAGTCAATATAAACGATTCTAGCTTCAGTGACCGTACGACGTCCATCCAACGGCCGTAGTGCTTCTTCAACCTCTGGTCTTCTTGCTCCAGCCGCCCAAAGCAGCGCCGGTCGTGCCGCCTGCTCCTGCCTCCCATGGCCGACTGTGCTGCCGCGGAGGCCTCACCGCCCCCATACTACTCTCACCGTTGGCTAGGCCATCCCTCCACTCACCCACACCCCCTGTTATTCTGCGGCGACAGCAGCCTCACACCGCAGCTGAACCAGTGAACCCTCGTACTCCTCTTCGCGCGGGCTTCCACTGCTGCGTCTTCCCCGGCGTCTCCTTCCCAGGCCTCACCGTCGTCCATCGCCCTGGTGCTCTCGGCGCGGTGTGGTCAACATGGTCAACGACCGACTTCCATCAGAAGAGTACTGTACGTGGAGAGGCTGACAGCTGGGTCCACGGCGGCCGCAAGGAAGTGCCTCCTTATTACATGCAAAATAATTATTCCTCCACCTGACAGTAGGGACCCACCATACGGGCCACCTTATTTTGTGAAAAAAACGTTTCCCCCCTAACTGATGAGACCCACCGTACGGGCCACCGTATTTCGTGAAAAAATGTTCCCCCTGTTGTCAGCCCGGACCCACCGGAAGTGCCTCCTTATTATGCAGAAAAAAACTGAATACCCCCCTGCTAGCTGGGACCCACCTTGGTGGGAGGCTGACTTGCGGGCCTACTAAGTTGACGGGGACGGAGGGCTTTGTCAACTTAGTCAATATGAATGATTCTAGCTTTAATGACCGTCCGATCTCCATCCAACGGCCGTAGTGCTTCTTCAACCTCTGGTCTTCTTGCTCCAGCCGCTCAAAGCAGTGCCGGTCGTGCCGCCTGCTCCTGCCTCCCGTGGCCGGCTGTGCTGCCGCAGAGGCCTCATCGCCCCCTACTATTCCCACCGCTGGCCAGGCCCTGCGGCGACGGCAGCCTCACACTACAGCCGAACGAGTGAACCCTCATACTCCTCTACGCGTGGGCATCCACTGTCGCGTCTTCCTCGGCTCTGCATCGTCCCCTTCCTAGGCCTCGCCGTCGTCCACCGCCCTGGTGCTCTCAGTGCGGCGTGGTCAACATGGTCAAGGAACGACTTCCATCGGACGTGGACTATACGTGGAGAGGCTGACAGCTGGGTCCACGACCGCAGCAAGTGCCTCCTTATTACACAGAAAATAAAGATACCTCCACCTGACAGCAGGAACCCACCGGACGGGCCACTGTATTTCGCGAAAAAAACGTTTCCCCCCTGACTGCTGGGACCCACCAGCTACATTTTCGCACGCAAGGAAGTGCGTCCGGGCAAAAAAACAATTCGCCCACTAGAGTCAATAATCTAGATTCATAGTAATGATTCTAACACCCATGGAGTCTTGGTGATGATCATGTTTTGCTCGTGGAAGAGGCTTAGTCAACGGGTCTGCAACATTCAGATCCGTATGTATCTTGCAAATCTCTATCACTACTAGAAATCCACATTTTACCTAGAGCCATGTACCCTAGGTGAAATGGGAAAAACCATAGGGAAAGACTTTACCTTGGGCTTGCCCTAGGTAAACAACCCTAGGTATAGTATAGTCGGTAAAGACCTCTTCCCCTAGGGTGTATCCAACAAGTTGTAGGGAAAGTCTCTTTACCTAGAGGCACAAGCCTTAGGGAAAGATTTCCATATGGATTCTGCATCCCACGTGGATGGCTTGTTTACCTACAGCCAAGCCCTAGGGAAAGATTGTGGGGCGCTTTTGCACCACATTACCATACTTCCCCTAGAGTTACATACTGTAGGGAAACACCAGCCCCATACATGACATAATTAAAATGTGTAATTTAAATTTAAATTCATAATTCAAATAATTCAAAATGGAGTCATAATTATGAAATGAAAATAACATCAAATAATTAGTCACATGTATACAGTAGATGCCAAGAGATCACCAGCCATCAAATGTTTGACAAAAAAATAGGCTTGCTAGCTAGAGTTTGCTACATCTAACTGAGTAAGCATCTCAATTAGCACGTACATACTTTTATAATCTTTTTGGAACATGTATCTCCTTTCTAAGAATGAAAGTACATTATAATCCCACAGTACCTTTTTTCAATTATTCATGTATTTGGATTCTAATAGCTAGACTGTCAACCTGTACCTTAAATGGTATGATCTCATATTTCATTACTTTGATCTCACCATGTTCCTCATGGTCAGTGTATATTTTTGTTTTTTATAGCATTTGGCTATATGATATAATCTTAAGTTGCTAACAGAAAGACAAATCGTTCTTTCCCAAGGACAGGAGTATGCACAAATATTTCTCGCTTCAACTAGCTAGGATTGACATATTTCTTAGTACAAATGGTATATATTTTCAACAGAACAATCATTTGTGATGGATAGTAAGTAAAAAGACTGGAGACAGTTTGATAGTTTGAACCTGTGACAGAAAGGGCGTACAAAGGCAAGTGCGAAGCCGTTGGAAGCCACGCAAGCACACATCCTGGCCGCTGATGCTCACAATTAGCTTCACCACTCGTCAGGCTCAAGCACGTCCCTGTTTGACTTATGCTTTCCCATCCTATTTGGTGCTCGTCATCTCATCTGCACCTTCCCTTTGCCCAGCACAAAGAAGTCATGGACGTAGGAAGTGCGTGGAGGCTTTGAGGCGGCTGGAGAAGGCAGGAGAGGATATGTGGCATGTTAACTGGTTACAAACCAAACTTAGAACCAGCCATTTTGCCAAAAAAAAATTGGTAGGTGTTACGGCTACAATCCAAACAACACTACCACATCAAAATTTTGTTCTTGCCCTTGCTTTGGCTATGCCAAAATTTTGGCAGGGCAAGTTGGGACACAAACCAAACAGCCCCTTCATGCATCTTCATATCAATTGGTTCTTCTATTTCCTTTTAAAGCTAGAAATTTCTTTTATTCCTTTGACCTTCCATACACCTTTTCTCTACCTCCCTATCCCTACCTAATAATAAAGCAAATAGTGTTTCTGTCGTCCGTCATCTAAATTACCCCCGAAATTGTGAATATTTACCCACCATGCCACCAGTAAGTAGAAAAAACGTTTCGTTTCTTATATTTATTTTGTCGCGGTCAGCTTAGGTCAATAGGTCGGAATCCCATCCAGTAGAAGAATCATACATGTAGTGCAGTGGTTGGGGCCTTTGGCTACCACGCTGGAGATCGTGGGTTCGAACCCCCTTTAAACCTTTTTTTTTAAAGATCAAATACTTTTAAAAATATTCATATCTTTTAAATCCTAACTCCAAATCTAACATGTCATATATGAAAATTCATCAGAAAAATTTAAACCTTTTTTTTTAAAGATCAAATACTTTTAAAAATATTCATATCTTTTAAATCGTAACTCCAAATCTAACATGTCATATATGAAAATTCATCAGAAAAATGTGTAGATTCCAAATATGCTATTATCATGCATGTTAATAATTTTTAAAATTAGTGCCAAGCCCAACAAAACATTGGTTCCGTTGATCTTTATTTTAGATAGCAGTGGCATGTGGGTTAATGATTCACCTCAATCTCGGAAGAGCTCTGAGCCTTCCTTCATGCAGGGAATGAAAGGAGTGAAATGGATGGGGTAGTCGTCTTATCGTCTGCAGTGAACCTTCTAGCTTGTAGCTAATATTGTTTGCCTTTTCTCTTCTGTTTCGGTCACTTTACAATGGCCTATATACTCTGTAACCTGTCAGTTTCCCTCTTAACTAATGAAAAGCGGTGGCGGTTGCATTTCATCAAAAATAAACAAGCAACCACTTGAGAATTATTTATAACGGCACTGTTTCAACGGTAATTTGCTTGCCCAAAACTTGGTAATTTGTCTTCTTTGGATTATTTATGGGAACGGTTTGCGACGGATGGCTACCTTGCATAGGTTCTGGATCAAGTAAATAATTAATTTACTCTAATTATGTCAATAAACTAGACTTTTTGCCCAAAAATTCTGTCTTCTTTGAATTATTTATAGGGAAGAGAGGTCTGCAACGGTTGGCTACCTTGCATAGGTTCTGGAACAAATAAAATAATTAATTACTTTAATTATGTCAATAAACTAGACTGTTTGTGGCTCACGGTTTAACACAATGTTCCTTTCACAAGGTGTGACGCTATGGCATATTAACTTGGAGGTAGCATCTAAATGGACCTGGCTTTGTTCCTTGAGGTGAGCATATATTGTTCATCTGTTCATGTCAATTGTAGAAGTTCCTTGATTCACCGTAGATGTAGTGAGGTAAATTTGTTATATTTGCAAGTGTATACCATGACCACTGGTCGGCGAGACAAGGAGGATAAGCAACAATAGCATGCTATTAGCGAGACATTACTCAGAATGCTATAACGTTCTATTAGCAATGCCATAACATGTTTTTTTAAGTGAACGGTACATATGGGTACCTATGTTCAAATATTAGGGCATGCACATATTATTGGGTCATGTTTATTGCACTATGTCCTATGATATTGTTTTTCTCCCGTTGCAACGTACAGGCATTTTTGCTAGTATAACCAAAATATTTAAACTGACAATCCCAACTACTACAAAAGATACTGAACAACGTCTAGGTGTATTGAATAGTGCACCACCTGCTGCTTGCTTTGGATGCTATATAAGAGCAAAACAAATTTCAGAATTTTGCAAGACATACAATTACAACTATCTAAACCATTCGAAAACTATCTAAACCAGAGAGTGGGAGAGATAGAAAGAGAACCTTTTGGATGGGAGCAGTGGCGTACAAACAGCAGGCAGATCCGGTCGTCGTCCAATCAGCAGGGGGCGGCACCGTCTACCACGGTCAAGGGCGGCGCAGTCAGCACGAGTTGAGGGCGTCACAGATGGAGTCGCCGCTAGTGGCACGATGCCGTCACCCAGCCGGCATGGCCAGGGCCACCACGCCCGTCGCGACCATGGTGTGACTAAGAAGGGGAAATAGAAGTGGAGCAGCAGAACGGGGTGGGCAGGGGAGCGGCTGAGCGGGGCTGGCCTGGGAGCGGCCGAGTGCGGCGGGCTGCGGAGCTGGGCGATCCAGCGCGAGGCGCGGCAGGTCGGGACGGGGAGAATAGATCTGAGAGAGGGGATAGTTTTGTTCTTGCGGCGGCACCGCTTGGGACAGGGGCGAGGCGTGAAAGAGACACATATGATTTTTTTCCTCTACGCGCCCTTTCTCCCTTCCTTTTCTCACTGGGCTATGGGCCCAACCTTTGTGAAATGAAATAAAATGGCGCGAGCGTAGCGCGGGAGGCCAATCTACGTGGGCACCGGGGCATCTCTTCATTCTTTTTGGGCTTTGATGTTTGTACGTAGCACCACCCTAGGGAAAGCTAAAGTTTCCAAAAAAAATTGCTACATATTCATCTTCCCCTACAAGGCACTGTTCATAGCTTTCCTATCCCTTGAGTTGGCTAATGAGCTCTAGGTAAAGACCTTGGCTCTAGGTAAAATGTAGATTTCTAGTAGTGTATGTCTCCCTCCTTGACTTGATCGCGGATGGAGTCGAAGCATCTCTTGATGTGTTTGGTTTTCTTGTGAAATCTGGATTCCTTCGCCAAGGCAATTGCTCCAGTATTGTCACAAAAGATTTTCATTGGACCCGATGCACTAGGTATTACACCTAGATCGGATATGAACTCCTTCATTCAGACTCCTTCATTTGCTGCTTTTGAAGCAGCTGTGTACTACGCTTCACACGTAGATCCCGCCACGACGCTCTGCTTGGAACTGCATCAACTGATAGCTCCACCATTCAATATGAGTAGGTATCGGGTTTGCGACTTAGAGTCATCCGGATCAGTGTCAAAGCTTGCATCGACGTAACCATTTATGACAAGCTCTTTGTCTCCTCCATAAACGAGAAACATATCCTTAGTCCCTTTCAGGTATTTCAGGATGTTCTTGATCGATGTCTAGTGACCCACTCCTGGATTACTTTGGTATCTCCCTGCTAAACTTATAGCAAGGCACATATCAGGTCTGGTATACAATATTGCATACATGATAGAACCTATGGCTGAGGCATAGGGAATGAATTTCACTTTCTCTCTATCTTCTGCAGTGGTCGGGCATTGAGTCTGACTCAACATCACACCTTGTAACACAGGCAAGAACCCTTTCTTTGACTGATCCATTTTGAACTTCTTCAAAACTTTATCAAGGTATGTGCTTTGTGAAAGTCCAATTAAGTGTCTTGATCTATCTCTATAGATCTTGATGCCCAATATATAAACAGCTTCACCGAGGTCTTTCATTGGAAAATTCTTATTCAAGTATCCATTTATGCTATCTAGAAATTCTGTATTATTTCCAATCAACAGTATGTCATCCACATATAATATTAGAAATGCTACAGAGCTCCCACTCACTTTCTTGTAAATATAGGCTTCTCCAAAAGTTTGTATAAAACCATATGCTTTGATCACATTATCAAAGCGTATATTCCAACTCCGAGAGGCTTGCACCAGTCCATAAATGGATGGCTGGAACTTGCACACTTTGTTAGCACCTTTTGGATCGACAAAACCTTCTGGTTGCATCATATACAACTCTTCTTTAAGAAATCCATTAAGGAATGCCATTTTGACATCCATTTGCCAAATTTCATAATCATAAAATGCGGCAATTGCTAACATGATTCGTACAGACTCAAGCATCGCTACGGGTGAGAATGTCTCATCGTAATCAACTCCTTGAACTTGTCAAAAACCTTTCGCAACAAGTCGAGCTTTGTAGACAGTAACATTACCGTCGGCGTCAGTCTTCTTCTTGAAGATCCATTTGTTTTCTATGGCTTGCCGATTATTGGGAAAGTCCACCAAAGTTCACACTTTGTTCTCATACATGGATCCCATCTCAAATTTTTGTGGCCTCAAGCCATTTCGCGGAATCTGGGCTCGTCATCACTTCCTTATAGTTCGTAGGTTCATCATGGTCTAGTAACATGACTTCCAGAATAGGATTACCGTACCACTCTGGTGTGGAGCGTACTCTGGTTGACCTACGAGGTTCGATAGTAACTTGATCTGAGTGTCATGATCATCATCATTAGCTTCTTCACTAATTGTTGTAGGAATCACTGGAACTGCTTTATGTGATGAACTACTTTCCAATTCGGGAGGAGGTACAATTACCTCATCAAGTTCTACTTTCCTCCCACTCACTTCTTTCGAGAGAAACTCCTTCTCTAGAAAGGATCCATTCTTAGCAACGAATATCTTGCCTTCGGATCTGTAATAGAAAGTGTACCCAACAGTTCCTCTTGGGTATCCTATGAAGACGCATTTCTTCGATTTGGGTTCGAGCTTATCAGGTTGAAGCTTTTTCACATAAGCATCGCAACCCCAAACTTTAAGAAACAATGACTTAGGTTTCTTGCCAAACCACAGTTCATATGGTGTCGTCTCAATGGATTTAGATGGTGCCCTATTTAACGTGAATGCAGCCGTCTCTAAAGCATAACCCCAAAACGATAGCGATAAGTCAGTAAGATACATCATAGATCGCGCCATATCTAATAAAGTACGATTATGATGTTCGGACACACCATTACGCTGTGGTGTTCCAGGTGGCGTGAGTTGTGAAACTATTCCACATTGTTCCAAATGAAGACCAAACTCGTAACTCAAATATTCGCCTCCGTGATCAGATCGTAGAAACTTTATTTTCTTGTTATGATGATTTTCCACTTCACTCTGAAATTCTTTGAACTTTTCAAATATTTTAGACTTATGTTTCATTAAGTAGATATACCCATATCTGCTCAAATCATATGTGAAGGTCAGAAAATAATGATACCCGCCGCGAGCCTCAACACTCACCGGACCGCATACATCGGTATGTATTATTTCAAATAAGTCAGTGGCTCGCTCCATTATTCTAGAGAACGGAGTCTTCGTCATCTTGCCCATGAGGCATGGTTTGCAAGCATCAAGTGATTCATAATCAAGTGATTCCAAAAGCCCATCAGCATGGAGTTTCTTCATGCGCTTTACACCAATATGACCTAAAAGGTAGTGCCACAAATAAGTTGCACTATCATTACTAACTTTGCATATGTTGGCTTCAATATTATGAATATGTGTATCACTACGATCAAGATTCAACAAAAATAGACCACTCATCAAGGGTGCATGACCATAAAAGATATTACTCATATAAATAGAATAACCATTATTCTCTAATTTAAATGAATAACTGTCATCAAACAAGATCCAGATATAATGTTCATGCTCCACGCTGGCACCAAGTAACAATTATTCAGGTCTAAAACTAATCCCGAAGGTAGATGTAGAGGTAGCGTGCCGACGGCGATCACATCGACCTTGGAACCATTTCCGACGCACATCGTCACCTCGTCCTTAGCCAATCTTTGTTTAATTCGTAGCCCCTATTTCGAGTTGCAAATATGAGCAACAGAACCAGTATCAAATACCCCGGCGCTACTACGAGCATTAGTAAGGTACACATCAATAACATGTATATCAAATGTACCTTTCACTTTGCCATCCTTATCCGCCAAATACTTGGGGCAGTTCCGCTTCCAGTGACCAGTCCCTTTGCAGTAGAAGCACTCAGTTTCAGACTTAGGTCCAGATTTGGGTTTGTTCCCGAGAGTAGCAACTTGCTTGCTATTCTTCTTGAAGTTCCCCTTCTTCCCTTTGCCCTTTTTATTGAAACTAGTGATCTTGTTAACCATCAACACTTGATGCTCCTTCTTGTTTTTTTTACCTCCGGAGCCTTTAGCATTGCGAAGAGCTCGGGAATTGTCTTTTCCATCCCTTGCATATTATAGTTTATCACGAAGCCTTTATAGCTTGGTGGTAGTGATTGAAGAACTCAATCAATGACACTATCATCAGGAAGATTATCTCCCAACTGAGTCAAGTGGTTATGGTACCTAGACATTTTGAGTATGTGTTCACTAACAGAACTATTCTCCTCCATCTTGCAGCTATAGAACTTGTTGGAGACTTCATATCTCTCAACTCGGGCATTTGCTTGAAATATTAACTTCAACTCTTGGAACATCTCATATGCTTGATGTCTACTACGCAACTTTATTCTTGTAGACACGTGTTGGGCCTCCAAGCGCAGAGTTTTGTTGGACAATAGCAATTTTTCCTCAAGTGGATGACCTAAGGTTTATCAATCCGTGGGAGGCGTAGGATGAAGATAGTCTCTCTCAAGCAACCCCGCAATCAAATACAAGAAATCTCTTGTGTCCCCAACACACCCAATACAATAGAAAATTGTATAGGTGCACTAGTTCGGCGAAGAGATGGTGATAACAGTGTAGTATGGATAGTAGATATGAGTTTTTGTAGTGCGAACAATAAAAAACTGCAAGGTAGTAAATGATAAAACGAAGCACAAACGGTATTGCAATAATGGAAAATGAGGCCTAGGGTGCATACTTTCACTAGTGCAATCTCTCGACAATGCTAACATAGTTGGATCATATAACCATCCCTCAAAGTGCGATGAAGAATCACTCCGAAGTTCCTATCTAGCAGAGAACATAAGACGGAATTGTTTGTAGGGTACGAATCCACCTCAAAGCTATTCTTTCCGTTCGATCTAATCCAGAGTTCGTACTAAAATAACACAAAGCTATTCTTTCCGTTCGATCTATCCTAGAGTTCATACTAAAATAACACCAAAGCAAATTCATATATATAATATTCAATCCAACATAAAGAACTTCAAAGAGTGCCCCAAGATTTCTACCTAAGAAACAAAGACAAGAACGTGCATCAACCCCTATGCATAGGTTACCCCAATGCTCAGCACGAGCTTTGGCCATGAATGGAGCGGAGCGAGAATGGGGCGTGGTTAATGAAGACGCAGAGCTTCGACACGCCCCTACCTGCCATGCCAAATGTCGGAATCAGGGATCCGCAAACCTTGTAAGATTAGAACTTTGGGCATGTATGAAGAACCTCGCTTCACCGGGACACTTTGCTTGCTACGCCCAAGGCTTGATCTCACCGAGTGCGCGCGATTGCTGAGAAGGGAAGAACACAGAGATTTACCTAGGTTTGGGCCACCTTGTGGTTTAATACCCTACTCCTACTTTTGGTGGATTGGCCTCATGAGGAGGTGGTGGATGAACTAGCACAGTGGTCAGCAGCCAAGCGAGGGCTCTAGTGATGAGGATGGATCGACCCCCCTACAGTGGAGGCCAGTCCCTATTTATAGTGGCCTCGGTCCTCTTCCCTTATCACACGGGAAGGGATCCCACAACGGCCAATTTTGAAAGGGGATAAGAGGTACATCTTATCCTGACAAAAGTGGTCATCACCTGCAAAGGTCTTGGCCATGACACAGTGGTGGGCTCGGCGATGACATCCGTCCTGCCGAGCCCGTGGTCTCGGTCTTGTTGCACCAGGATGGAAACCTTTGGGGGATTCCTCAGGAACATGCACCTGTCCTTGCCTCCTCAGCACTAAAGAGGAAGTTGTCTCTTTTGCGCCCACTGGCGCCCGCCCGGCCATGGTCATCATGGCTCATGTCATCTTGAGCCTCATGAGGCAGGTACCTGCATAGAAATCTCCGCTCCTCGGGAGGAAGGCTCACGGAGCTGCACCTTGGGAGGTCTTGGGGCCGTCTACCTGGCGAGGTCGGGGGTCCTTGCGAGGGCCTGGCTCGTG
Source organism: Triticum aestivum (assembly GCF_018294505.1). Lineage (NCBI taxonomy): Eukaryota > Viridiplantae > Streptophyta > Magnoliopsida > Poales > Poaceae > Triticum > Triticum aestivum. The sequence continues at coordinate 426,610,365 of NC_057795.1, read as the reverse complement.
TAGTCTCGCAGATGGGGTGTACCGGGCCATCAAGGGGGGCACACATTGGGCAACAGGCAGGCAGGTCTTGGCACCCCCGATCCCAGAACGCCAACACTTACTCCCGGCAAGGCTCTTGTAAACAGATTTCTCTATAATTCCCTTCAATAAGTTGTTTTCTAGCTCAAGTGTAACTTGTCTAAGAGAATCATTAGTGGAATCAAAAGAACTACTAGAAGTAACAATATTAGATTTAACATGGTTATTGTTACTACTAGAGGAAGAATTTTTCTTGCACTTGTTGCTAGATTTTACTTGTGGCCTGTAAGTAGACAAGAGGAGACGTTTGGCAAGATAAGAAGAACTCTTCTTTTGAAGATCATCATTGATAGATTTTAGAAACTCATGCTCTTGCTCTAAATTTAGCTTCTTGAAGCGTAGCTTCTCATGAGTTCTTAGGAGCTCCCTATGATCCTCTATAGTTGTTTCATGAGCTAACTTAAGAGTGTTTAGTTCTTTAGTTAGATGATCAATTTCCTTCTTATCATTGTCATTCGTTTCATCTTGATTAGCATGATTACTAGCAAGTTCATCATAGTTTAATGACACCCGTCCCAGGAGTGTGTCAAGATAATACGAGGTAGCTCGGCGAGCGACTGATACGTCTCCAACGTATCTATAATTTTTTATTGTTCCATGCTATTATATTATCTATTTTGGATGTTTTATATGCATTAATATGCTATTTTATATTATTTTTGGGACTAACCTATTAACCTAGAGCCCAGTGCCAGTTTTTGTTTTTTCCTTGTTTTTGAGCTTCACATAAAAGGAATGCCAAATGGAGTCCAAACAGAATAAAACCTTCACAATGATTTTTCTTGGACCAGAAAACACCCCGGAGACTTGGAGATGAAGTTAGAAGAGCCGCGAGGCGGCGGCAAGGGTGCAGGGCGCGCCCAGGGGGTAGGGCACGCCCCCTACCTTGCCACCTCCTCGGGACTCCTCTGACCTAACCCTTGGCCCTATATATTCACATATATCCCCAAACCACCAAAAGCATCCACGGAAACACCTTTCCACTGCTGCAACCTTTTGTACCCGTGAGATCCCATCTAGGGGCTTTTTCCGGCGTCCTGCCAGAGGGCGATTTGATCACGAAGGGCTTCTACATCAACTCTATTGCCCTTCTGATGAAGCCTAAGTAGTTTACCTCAGACCTACGGGTCCATAGCTAGTAGCTAGATGGATTCTTCTCTCTCTTTGATTCTCAATACCATGTTCTCCTCGATGTTCTTGGAGATCTATCCGATGTAATCTTCTTTTGTGGTGTGTTTGTCGAGATCCGATGAATTGTGGATTTATGATTAGCTTATCTATGAATATTATTTGAATCTTCTCTGAATTCTTATATGTTGATTTGATATCTTTGTAATTCTCTTCGAACTATCGATTTAGTTTGGCCAACTAGATTGGTTTCTCTTGCAATGGGAGAAGTGCTTAGCTTTGGGTTCAATCTTGCGATGTCCTGTCCCAGTGTTTCCATCGAGGATAAAAAGATGGGGTTTACATCATATTGCTTGAGTTTATTCCTCTACATCATGTCATCTTGCTTAATGTGTTACTCTGTGCTTCATGAACTTAATACTCTAGATGCATGCAGGAGTCGGTCGATGTGTGGATTAATGGTAGTAGATGCAGGCAGGAGTTGGTCTACTTGACATGAACGTGATTTCTATATTATATAATCATTGCCTTAGATATCGTCATAACTTTGGGCTTTTCTATTAATTGCTCGAAAGTAATTTGTTCACCCACCGTACTATTTGCTATCTTGCGAGAAGCCACTAGTGAAACCTATGGCCCCGGGTCTATTTTCCATCATATAAGTTTCCAACATAATGTTTTGCAATCTTTTACTTTTTGATCTATAAACCAAAAATACCAAAAATATTTACTTTACCTTTTGTTTAGTTTATTCTATCTCTTTCAGATCTCACTTTTGCAAGTAACCGTGAAGGGATTGACAACCCCTTTATCACGTTGGGTGCAAGTTGTTTGATTGTTTGTGCAGGTCTTGGTGATTTGTGCGTTGTCTCCTACTGGATTGATACCTTGGTTCTCTCACTGAGGGAAATACTTATCTCTACATTGTTGCATCACCCTTTCCTCTTCAATGACACAGAAGGAGAGACAATTCTTGCCGAGGAACTTCACCAGTGTGACACCTCACTATGCATTTAATACATTTCTCCTAACCCATCAGAGTTAAGTATTTGGCACTGTAGCCACTATTTGCCTTATGTAAAGACCATTTTGCCACTATGGTGACCCCTTTTCCTATAAAAGGAGGCCCATGAATACCTTTACAAAGGTCAGAACTTTTCTCATTTACACGCATAGCTACACTTCTCGCGCAACCTTGTCGGCAAGTTGCGCTCCTTGTACTTGTGCTTCACAAACTCAATACAGCAAAGCAGGAGTAGGGTTTTACGCTTCACAGCGGCCCGAACCTAGGTAAATCTTTGTGTTGATTGCTAGATCTGGTCTTTGTGCATGTTGATCTCCCCGGCCGAACCACAAAGGGGGCTTTGCCGGTCCCATAGATCATCGTACGCACGACAAAATCCCAACATCACAAGTAGCAGGAAGAATTTCCGGTGCCGTTGCCGGGGAGACATCACCAAAACCTATCAAGTACCATCGCATAAACTTTATCTCCTTGCATTTACTTTATTTTCCATTTGCCTCTAGTTTTCATCTCCCCCACTTCTGAAACATTTTTACAGAAACACAAAAATATTTTCCGTTTCCCTTTTTGCTTGTTTGATTGCTTGCTTGTTTTGCCACTATGGCCAGTTCTTCACTTGTTACATCTACCCCTGAAAATGAAGTGCTTAATTTTAAACAAAGAGGGGGAGAGATTTTAAAAGATGCTTGACATAGGATTTATGATGCTAAGAATAGATCAACTTGGAAGCAATCCACTACCGTTCTCCTTCGCAATTTTTATGTGGGTATTACTACTTGTTATAGATTTGTGCTTGATGCTATTACCAGATGGAATTTCTAGTGGGATCACCACCTATTACTATCAAAGGCTAGAAGCTATTGAGAATAAAATGCCTACCGTAGAGCATATTGAAAATTTGGATAAAAAGATTCATAATCATATTAATCAATTTTTGTCAAAGGTAGGAACCACTTTGGAAGAGCTAAAAGGAAAAAAATGGTAATTAATGAAAGGATAGAACAAAGTTCCACTAGATTGATCGGTTGGAATAAATTATTAATAATTTGGGTTTCACTTTTTCTTCCATCAAAACTATTGAAAGGACTCCTCCTAGCAAGAATTGCAAGTTTATATATGTTCCTAAGAACAAGGGTGCCACATCTAGTAACGGAAGAGAAGATCTTAAAATGATTAGTGTTCACCCCAATTTTGTTGATTTAATGAAGGAACCCGTCTATGAGCGTAAATTCCTCAACTTCGTTCCTAGGAGTGTGATTGTTAAAAATATGCATGTTAGAACTCATAGGAAGTATGGATGTGTGATTGAGGAGTTGGAAAAATTGCCCATGTTGTCCTAATTTTTAAGAACCGTTGGAGTTACAGAAGTATGGTCATTGTTTGAATTATTACAGATTGTTCTATTTTTGACAAATTATGTTTTTGTTGTGTTGTCTACTTTTTTGATTAATTTATGGATTGTATCTGGGGGTATAAGCCAGGGTGAAGTTAGAATACAGTAGGTATTATGCAATAAAAAATATGAATGGGCTCACAACAGTACCAAAAGTTTGTGCTTTGATTGTTATAATAATGAATCTCACGAATGTTTTTGTCGAGTTTTGTGTGCTGAAGTTTTCAAGTTTTAAGTGAGATCACGATGGATGAAGGAATAGATGGTGGCAGGAGCCTAAGCTTGGCGATGCCCAAGGCACCACAAGGTAATATCTAAGGACACTCAAGCATCTAAGCTTGGGGATGCCCCAGATGGCCCTCTCTTTCGTCTACCAACCATTAGTAAAATTACTTGGAGCTATATTTTTATTCATCACATGATATGAGTTTTGCTTGGAGCATCGTGTATTATATGAGTATTTGTTTTGTTTGCTTTTTAGCTCGCACAATCATCTTTGTTGGACACACCTTTTGAGAGGACAAGAACTCATTCATGATTTGTTATAATGCTCTTTGTGCTTCACTTATATCTTTTGAGCTAGGCAGTTGCTCTAGTGCTTCACTTATATTTTTTAGAGCACGGCGGTGGTTATATTTTAAAAAAATAGTTGCACTCTCATGCTTCACTTATATCATTTTGAGATTTTGATAAATAGTAATGGCAATATGCACAATTATGAAATTGGTCCTAATATGATAGGTATTCAAGAGGGATGTAATAAAAACTTTCATGTAGATCACTGAATATGATAACTTTGATTCCTCGCAATAGCTTTGTGATATGAAGATGGTAATATGTGGGAGGTACTAGTGAATGATTGTGGTTTAGTAATAATATTGTTGTTAGGGTTTGTGATTCTCGAAGCATGCACGTATGGTCTCTCGTTATGCTAAGAAGTTGGAGCATGATTTATTATTGGTTGTCTTCCTTATGAGTGGTGGTCGGGGACGAGCGATGGTCTTTTCCTACCAATCTATCCCCCTAGGGGCATGCGTAGTAGTACTTTGCTTCGAGGGCTAATAAACTTTTGCAATAAGTATATGAGTTCTTTATGACTAATGTGCTTCCATGGATTATACGCACTCTTACCTTTCTGCAATTTCCTAGCCTCTATGGTATCGTGCATTGTCCTTTCTCACCTCGAGATGTGGTGCAAACTTCGCAGGTGCATCCAAATCCCGTGATATGATATGCTCTATCACACATAAGCCTCCTTATATCTTCCTCAAATCAGCCACCATACCTACCTATTATGGCATTTCCATAGCCATTCCGAGATATATTGCCATACAACTTCCACTGTTCCGTTTTTATGACACACATCATCATCGTCGTATTGCTTTGCATGATCATATAGCTGACATAGTATTTGTGGTTTAGTAACCGTTCATCATTTTTTATACATGTTACGCTAGATCATTGCACATCATGGTACACTGTTAGAGGCATTCATATAGTCATATTTTGTTCTAATGTCGAGCTGTCATTTTTTAGTTGTAAGTAAATAGAAGTGTGACGATCATCATTATTCATTTTTTGAGCATTGTCCAAGTGGGGAAATAAAAACAAGAGGCCAAAATAGCCACCATACCTTCCTCGTCACACTGGTCAGGTCAGACGCTCAAAACAGCCACCATACCTCCCTCGTCACACTGGTCAGGTCAGACACTCTCCAGACGAAAGCCCCCAAGCCTGCCCTGAGGGAGGCATCGGGCGCGCCTTCTTATGCGGGAGGAAGGCATGCACCGGCGGCCTGGGCGGAGGTCTGGGCATCACTACTAGCCGGCTACTTGTTCGCCTCAGGGCGGCTCTTGGGGAGGAGCTGCTTCTTCTTCGTGAGGGCAGCTTTAGAAGGCGTGACAATGCTCTCACTGTCAGGGTCGTCGACCGCGACGGCATGGTAGGCGTGCTCAAGGGATCAAACCACATCCTTCTCATCGCAGGCGATGGTAATGATGCCACTGCAGCCATGCATCTTCGGGATGTTGTGGCCGTGGTGGGTTGCTGCCATGAACTTGGCAAGCACAAGGTACCCCAGGGTGGCGTTGTATGGGAGGCTGATGTCGGCTACGTCGAAGTCGATCAGATCGGTGTGGTAGTTCTCGCGGGTACCGAATGTGACCAGGAGGCGCACCTTCCCTAGGGGAGTGGTCGATCCATCTGTCACCCCGAAGAAGGGCCTGGTGGGCATCAACTGGCCTTAGGGCACTTGGAGCGTCTCGAAGGTCATGATGGAGATCACGCTGAGGCCGGCCCCTCCATTGATGAGCGTTTTGGTTACCATGACATTGCTGATGGTGGGAGTGCACAACATGAGGAGTGCGCCTGTGGTGGCTGAGCACCTGAGGTGGTCCTTGGAGTCGAAGGTGATGGTGTATTGTGACCACTTGAGGGGCCGCATGGCCTCAAGCCTCAGGATGGCAGCATTCACCCTGCGAGAGAACTGCTTGAAGATGCGGTTGGACGCGTGAGTCTGGGCTCCGTCGAGGATGCAGGCTATCGCTCGAGGCTCCTGGTAGCCCCCAGCCCCCTCATCACGCTGGTTGTCGTCGTTCCTCCTGGGAGGTGGCAGCGGTGGAAGGGCACTGTTGTCCTGGGGACGTGCTGCACGAGGCTGGTCGCGACAGGCGCGATCGCGAGGCTGGTCATGCTAGGCCTGGCGCTGGTTGTCGTTGCGGTTGTTCCACCGGCCACCACTACAGCCGATGTCGCGGTCGTTGCGGTCACGGCGATGGCCCAAGCACTCGTCGTGGACCACCCTGAGCTCCTGGCAGTCGTTGGTGTTGTGGGTGCGCACATTGTGGTAGGCACAAAATAGGCGTCTGGTCCCTTCCAGCTCATCACGGTCGTGGCCGTGCTTCTGCTCGGGCTCGACTGCCAGCACGGCAGGGCCCTTTGCTTGACTTCCTTGTCCTTGGCCTTGACATCGTCGAGGGGCGCGTCGGGGTCGTTGTGGAGGAAGAGGTGGCCCTCTTTAGCCTTGGCGCACTTGTCGCGAGGCTGAACAGCTCTAGCACCGTACTCAGTTGGTTGTGGATGGTGAGCTTCTCGCACATGCAAACGTCCTTGACGCCATTGGTGAATGCCATGATGATGGCCTCGTCCGAGGCGCGCGGGGTCTTATGGCGCACCTGGATGAAGCGCTGGATGTACCGGCGGAGGTTCTCGTCGGGATGCTGCTTCACGCGCCGCAGGTCACTCATGGTGAGGGCGCGGGCGTGGGTGCCTCTGAAGTTGGTGACGAGCAGCTCTCACAGCTCAGCCCACGAAGAGATTGACTCCTCGGGCAGGTTCATGAACCAAGAGCGTGCGTCGTCCTTGAGGGCCATGGGGTACCAGTTCGCCATAACTTTATCGTCACCATTTGCCGCCTCAATGCTCAGCGCGTAGAGCTAGAGCAACTCCGTAGGGTTGGGGCCGCTATCGTAGCACGGAGGCAGGCTCGACTTGAACTTGGAGGGCCAAACCACCTGACGCAGCTCGTGAGTCAAGGCCCGACAACCGACGTTGATTGAAGGAGATCTGAACGCGAGAGCGGAGCGATTCTGGCATCCCGCCGACGCGACCTCTTGGACGGCTTGGTCTTGGCACTACTTCCGCTGCTCAAGGAGCATGCGCGTGTCGGGCAGTGCGCGGCGGATGATCTGTTAGCTAGCCTCATCCCGGGCTGTCGCGGGTGCTTCGAGCGGCGGGTCATGGGGCCATGCCTCACGCCTGGGCTCGATGATGTCACCATGCAGGGGAGGCGGCAGAGGCGCCCCATGCGCCACATCTTTGGCATGGGATGGCGCAGACTGGGACGCCAGAGGGCAGAACGAGTGAGAGGGCATCGGGGCCTCTCCCGCAGTGTTGACAAGCTCGGTGATGCGGCCCAGCCATGCGTCATAGCCCTCGTTGGCCAGGTGGTAGCGAAGCAGCTCACGTGCCATGAGCAGCGCGGCCTGCGCATTCATCGACCCGCGACAGGCGTGGGAGGACGAGGCCGTGGCCGGGATGAGCGAAGGCGTGGCGGTGCGGCCGTTCGCCTGCAGGGATGTGTGCACAGACGAGTCCTGCTGCTCGTGGGCGGCAGGGTCCATGGCGGTGTTGGTCACGACCGAGGGGGAGTGGCAAAGGCCGTCATGGCCGGTAGGCTCCACCTGGGCGAGCGAGTTGTCTGGCGCTCGGCGTGGACTTAACGAGCTTCAGCCATGGGGACATGGAGCAGGGAACGAAGCGAGGTAGAAGAACTCCGGCACACCCCTACCTGGCGCGCCAAATGTCGAAAAAGGGCTCTGCGGACCCAAGAAAGGTTTGAACTTTGGGGTGTGCTCAGAAAACTTCGTTGTGCTTGGCCTCGCTGCTCGCTGCCTCACGGCGATGCCCCGACGTGCTCGAGCTAGAGGGAAGAAGGATTAGAGACACAGCAGATTACTCAGGCCACCTTGTGGTGTAAGACCCTACTCCTACTTTGTGTGGATTGCCTTGTGAGGGTGGATGAATATTTGAGTACAAATGGCCTCGGGAGGCTTCAGGAGCGGTTTCGGGCTTGAGGGGTGGATGATCACTCGCTGGATTGGATCCCTTTCTAAGGTGGTGGTCTAGCTATCCTTATACTGGCCTTAGTCCTCTTCCCCCTGAAACACTAGGCGGGAAGGGTTGCCACAATGGACAATTTCGAATGGGAACAACAGTACAACATATCCTGGCAAAAGCAGTCTCCGCCTGCTAAAGCTTCTGGGCATGACGCATCGGTGGGCTCGGCGATGACCTCCATCCTGATGAGCCCGCGGTCCTGGTCTTCTAGCACAGGAATGGAAACCTTTGGGGTTGCTTTGGGAACCAGCAAGCTGCCCCGCTCCCTTAGCATGAAAGAAAGAAAGCTCCACTATCTGCACCTGCTGGCACAACTCATGGCACCGCTCATAGTGGCTCGTGTCACCCACGTGCGCCGCGAGGCGGGGCTTGGCGACATCGGAGTATCCTCCTGCGAGAGGGCCTGGAGGCAGCGTGGGGAGGCTGCCCTACGCGAGGCCTTGGGAGACCCTGATGTTGCCTGCCGTCGGGTGCCTCACGAGGCGGGGCCCTGACGAGGGTCTTGCTCTTGAATCCTGGAAGATGGGTCAGGCCGGGCCCATGGCATGCGCTGTGTCCTGGGCCGCGGGCAGACAGGCCTGGGTACCCCCAGTTCCACTGGCCTAACAGGTGCAGTGTTTAGTTCTCTTGAAATTTAAGCAGATTTTGGCACTAGTTAAGATATCACCAATACTTTCTACACATGCATATCTAGAAATGCAATAACGGAAATAGTAAAGCATGCAAATTTGTGAAAAGGAAGGGATAGAGATGGAAATTCAAATGCAATGAAGACATGGTGATTTTTGGCGTGGTTCCGATAGGTGGTGCTATCGTACTTCCACGTTGATGGAGACTTCAACCCACGGAGGGTAACGGTTGCGCGAGTCCACGGAGGGCTCTAATCACGAAGGGTCCACGAAGAAGCAACCTTGTCTATGCCATCATGGCTTACGTCCATGAAGGACTAGCCTCACTCGGGTAGATTTTCACGAAGTAGGCGATCTCCTTGCCCTTACAAACTTCTTGGTTCAACTCCACAATCTTGGAGGCTCCCAAGTGACACCTAACCAATCTAGGAGACACCACTCTCCAAAAGGTAATAGACAGTGTTGTTGAGATGAACTCCTTGCTCTCGTGCTTGAAATGATAGTCTCCCCAACACTCAAACACTCTCTCACAGATTTGGCTTTGGCAGGAGAGGTGATCGAATGGAAAGCAAGGGAAGGCTAGAAATCAAGGTTCAAATTGTTCGAATGGAATCTCTTGATCCCAACACATGAGTAGGTGTTTCTCTTCTTAGAAAATGAGTAGTGGAAGTTGTGATTCATTCTGATGGCTCTCTTAGAGAGTAAGTGGTGGTGGAGAGGTATATATAGGTAGCACAAAAAATCCAATTGTTACAAGCCTTTGACCCAACTTGGAGACACCGACATGAAAATCTCGGTGAGACTGACTAGTGTAAAAGATTTGTCTGTTAGGCTTTTGGGTGAGACCGAATAGAACATCTCGGGGCGACCGAAGTGCAATGGCTAGGGAAAGACCTCATTTCGAAAATTCGGATCGGTTCCTCTCGGTGATTCCAAAGTGAAGCGACTTCATCACAGGAACTTGGTCAGGCCATCTCGGTGAGACCGAGATCCATTTCGGCTGTACAAAAGTGTTAGGGTTTGGCAGGTGGCAGTATATGGATAATCTCGGTGAGTCCGGATGGGATCTTTTTGGTGGAACTGAGATGGACTTTAGGGTTTTGGATAGGAATGAAGTGCAGAAGTAGTTGAGGATTTTGGAGCAATATCACTAAGCACTTGAGCAATTGAGTCATGATCAAAACCTAACCCCCTTTTAGTAGTATTGGCTTTTCCTATGGACTCAATATGATCTTGTATCACTTAACCAAAAATGTAGAGTCTTGAGGCTTTGCCAATCTTTGTCCTTAGCATTTTGAAGGGTCGACATCCTCATGTCCTTGCCATGCCACTGTTGAACTTATCTGAAATGTACTAGATAAAAAGCGTTAGTCTAACAATATGTATGTTAACATTAGTTATCAAAACCACCAACGGAGCAAGTGTGCTTTCAGAGGGATCATTCATTAACGGTTCGAGGGACTTCAAGCACAATCTACACCAACTCTTCTTCCAGTGCAACTTGGAGTTTGTAACAATCTGATCCAAACCACATCTTCATGATGTCCCGGTTGATCGTAGGGTGATTTTGTTTTTGTTTTCTACTACATTTTCCAACGGTGGCATCATGAGCGATTCTATGAGTAGTTACAGGTTTTGATCTAGATCACATGTGGATGTGAGGGTTTGATGTTCTTAGTATGCTTCCCTCGAGTGTTGCTTCGGTTCAGTTCATTGGCGACTTGATGTAGCTTTGCACAAAGTTGTGACAATTGACCGGCTCTGGTTGTTGATGATCTTCCCTGGATGTCGATGATCTGCTAATTGTTCTTTGGGCTTCACCATAGTCAAGAATAGTGAACTGTCGCAAACACGAGAGGGAGATAAAAACATACGATCTTCTAGGGGGCACACGTATTGATAAAGTTTAGTGTGGGGCTAGAGATTTTTAATTAAGTCTCTTCCCTCACAATATGAAAGTTATCTAGCAACAAGGATTATCATCTTAATTGTGGACGTAGGTAGCTAGAGTTATCAAGAAACCCTAGAAGCTACATTATTAAAATTTGCCAAATCGATTAGAGGATGTCTAACTGGTTTTGCAGGATGCATGTGATGTGGTATAGCCTTCGTTGGGATAATGAGTTTATGTATGAAATGGTTATATGTTGTAACTTTAAGTGACCCGCGCATCACCATACAACATGATGGCTGCAACCAAATGATTGTCACTTTAATGACCTGTGTGTCAACCTCGTTTTATTTATCAATGGACCGACGGTCTTGCTACGGAGATCCCCACACGAGAAGGTTTCACCAGGTGCAAGGGACCAAAAGTGTTGCCACGACAACAGTTTTCAAATTGTCTCCACGGCAACATGTTCGAAGAATTTTCATGAAGACCTTGGAGGATCATGGAGACATCTGTGGTGCCAAGGGCTATACCATATCATACTAGTATGAATTGCCTGAGATGTTTATTCCTTTTTTATTGCACCCTTTGAGTGCACAATAGTCAATTATTAGGGTGATCTCTCACTGAAATATCAAGTCGTTAGGGCTCTTCCCAATGTAGCAACCGTCTACAACATGTAGTTGTTCGAAGTACGTCAAGTCCACGTGACTACAAATGGATTGTAAGGTGTAAGGCGGGTGAAGGTTAGATCGCACAAGCAGAAACGCTTGGTTACCTTGAAGTTCTAGCAGAATCATTCTAAGTTCGGAGCACAAAATATCGAAATATGAACAAGAGTCATATGGAGATATGATCGGCAAGTTTGCCTACCGATTGAAGTTCACTTCATCAGTGATGTCCTCATCAATGGCCATGAATAAGATCAGGATCTTGAATCACTCACTTTCAGTTATGAAAGATATTGATTTGAGCGGGAGTGCACTTTAAATTAAATTTGCTTAAACACTAACGCATCTTAATTATGATCAATGTCTAAAGTGAATTTTGTGTTTATCATTGTAGTCTATGACTCACAATGTTTTTAACTTAGCTCCTCTGTTTGAGAAAGAAAAGTTAGCTGGAAATTGTGAAAACTATGAGGATTGGATCTGTACTCTGGAAAAAATATAAATACCTATAAAAATTTATCCTGATGCATACAAAAAATGTACAAAGCATACGAAGAAAGTAGACATGAAAACATATATATTAAATAAAATACTAAACATGTATAAAAAAATATCCCCGTGTCTAAAAAAATGTACATGTTGCGTGAAAAAAGGTAGACATGTGTTGGAAGAAAAGTAAAAATGGAAAAAAAATGAACATACGAAACCACAAAGAAAAAGGGAAAACCTATAAAAGAACAAAGAAACCCAAATAAAAAACATAAATTAAGAAGACCAATCAGAAAAAGAAAGCCAACAAAAGAACAAAAAATCAAAAGAAAACAAACGGAGAAAAAAATCACGCAGTAACCTGCTCAGCAAAAACCTATTGGGCTGGCCCATCTCTTGCTCGCCTACTGCTCGGCGTCTCGCGCGACACCGGGAGCTTCCGTTCGGCGGCTCGCTGCGGCAAACAGGCGCGGTTTCGCGCAGGTGGGTATCCAACTGGGCCGGCCCATGAATGTAACTACCGACAGTACTCTGTAGCTAAAAAAAATGCCGGCGTCACAAGAATTCGAAACCAACACCTCACGCTAGACCTGACGTGGTTCTACCAGTTGAACTAGCATTCTTTACTGATTAAAAAGTAGTGCCAAGCTTAAAGAACCAATCGCAGCGCATATCCACATAATATCTTGAATTTCAAAAGCATTTTTTATTGAAAAAACCAAAGGGATCTGTGAACACAAACAAATTGCTAAGTTGCGAATAAAATATTAAAATGAAATATACTTTAAAATATGGGACATTTTTTGAAATTCCAAGACAAAATTTTAAAAAACTAACATATTTTGTAAAATGTGAAACCAAGAACATTTTTTGAAATTGGTGAACAAAAAATTGAAAGTGAACAATTTTAAACTAGTGAAAAATGCAAACTGGTACATTTTTTAAATTTGCGAACAATTTTCGAAAACAGGAATATGTTTTCAACTGCCCGAACATTTATGAAAATTATGAACAAAAAATTGAAACTTAAAAATTTCGAAACTCCTGAAAAAATGAAAATGTGTGAACAATTTTTGAAAACGGGAACATGTTTTGAACCACCCGAATATTTTTTGAAAATTATGAACAAAATTTTGAAACTAAAAAATGAACCTGTGAACATTTTTTGAAATTTGTGAACTATTTATTTAAAACAGGAACTTGTTTTGAACAACTCGAACATTTTTTTCGAAATTTATGAACAAAAATTTGAAACTGAACAATTTCGAAACTCCTGAAAAATTAAAACATGCACATGTTTTGGAAATTGCGAACAAATTCTTTAAAACGGGAACAAGTTTTGAAACTAGAACAATATTTTAAAAATGGAACATTTTCTGAATTTATGACCAAAATTTGAACTCACGAAAGTTTTTAAAAAATTGGTCATTTTTTAGTTTTTGGAACATTTTTCAAAAATATGAATAAGGTGAAGAAAGAAAAAAGAAACTCCAAATAAGAAAGAAAAACAAAAAAAGAAACAGAAAAAAGTAAATAGAAAGAAGAAAAAGAAACAGAAAAATGACAAAAAGAAAAAGGAAAAAAGAAAAAGGAAAAAAGAAAAACCGAAATTAAAAGGAAAACCGGTAAAAGAAAATAAACCGGTTCATGGAACCTTCTAGAAGTGTGCGAAGCGCCGACAGTTTGACCCAGCGTCATTGCGTCGATAGTACTGGAACTGTGTACGCATAATGAGCCAGCCCATTGCGTCGCTCGGTCGCTTCGCATGTGCGAAGAGCCCACAGTTTGACCCAGCGCGCGTCAAATAGGGTATTCCGCCTTAGGGAGCGAGTATTCATCGCTCACTGTGGTAAGTAGGCGCGGTTTCGCACAGGCGGTTGTCCAACTGGGCCGGCCCATGAATGTAACAACCGACAGTACGCTGTAGCTAAAAAAATGATGTCGTCACGGGATGCCGAAACCAAGACCTCAAGCTAAACCTGACGTGGTTCTACTAGTCGAACCAACATTCTTTACTAATCATACATCAGTGCCAAACTTAAAGAACCAACTGCAGCGCAGATCCACATAATGTCTTGAATTTCAAAAGCATTTTTTATTGCAAAAACCGAAGGGATCTGTGAACACCAACAAATTGCTAAGTTCCGAATAAAATATTCAAACTTAAATATATTTTAAAATATGGAAGATTTTTTGAAATTCCAAGACAAAATTTGAAAACATGAACATATTTTGAAAATTGTGAAAAAGAGAACATTTTTTGAAATTGGTGAAAAAAATTGAAACCGAACAACTTCGAAACTCCTGTAAAATGAAAACTTGTACATTTTTGAAATTTGCAAACAATTTTTGAAAACAGGAATATGTTTTCAACTGCCCGAACATTGTTTGAAAATTATGAACAAAAAATTGAAACTGAAAAATTTCGAAACTCCTGAAAAAATGAAATTGTGCATATTTTTAAAATTTGTGAACAATTTTTGAAATTGGGAACATGTTTTGAACCACCCGAACATTTTCTGAAATTTGTGAAAATAAATTTGAAACTCAAAAATGAACTTTTGCACATTTTGTGAAATTTGTGAACAATTTATTTAAAACGGGAACTTGTTTTGAACCACCCGAACATTTTTTTTTGAATTTTGTGAAATAAAATTTGAAACCAAACAATTTCGAAACTCCTGAAAAAAATGAAAACATTCAGAATTTTTGAAATTTGTGAACAATTTCTTTAAAACGGGAACATTTTTTAAACTAGTACAATATTTTAAAAATGGAAAATTTTCTGAATTTATGACCAAAATTTGAACTCACGAAAGTTTTTAAAAATTTGAACAGTTTTTAGTTTTTGGAACATTTTTCACAAATATGAATAAAGTGAAGAAAGAAAAAACAAACTCGAAATAAGAAAGGGAAACAAAGAAAGAAACAGAAAAAAATAGAAAGAAGAAAAAGAAACAGAAAAACAAAAAAAGAAAAACAGAAATTAAAAGGAAAACTGGCAAAATAAAATAAACTGGTTCAGGGAACCTTCTGAAGGTTCCCAAAACCGGACGATAGAACAGGAACTGGGTACGCATAATGGGCCGACCCATCGCGTCGCTCGGTCGCTTCGCTGTTTCAGGAATCGAACCTGCATCGGTCACGAACGCAAGACTAGTTCGACAATAGCTGACCACCTCAGCAATTGGACACTAGTGATTATCATTTGCGCTAACATTACATGAAGCAGTATGGCCACGCTATTTATTTATTATTCAATTTTTTTATTTCTTTTATAAATTGTGAATTTAAAAATGTTTGTCGATTTTGAGACAAAAAGTTCACAAACATAAAAAAAGTTCAACGATTTTGAGAAATAGTTCATCAGTTTGAAGAAAAGTTCACCGATTTTGGAAAAGAATTATGAAAAAGTTTTAAAAGATCATCATTTTCGAAAAAAAAGTTCATCGGTTTTGACAAAAAATTCATCATTTTCGAAAGAAAGTTCATCGGTTTTAAAAAAATCATCATTTTCGAAAAAAGTTCATTGGTTTTGAAAAATAGTTCAGCGAGTTCAAAAAGTTCATCGGTTTAAAAAAAGTTCATCGTTTTCGGAAAAAGTTCATCGGTTTTGAAAAATAGTTCAGCAAGTTTGAAAAAGTTCACAAATAGAGGAAAAATTCAATACTCTTGAAAAAAGTTCATCGAATTTAAAGAAAGTTCATCAGATTTGGAAAACGTTCAACGAATATGAAAAAAAGTTTATCAAAATTGAAAAGGTACATTGGATTAGAAAAAAGTTCATATAATTTGAAAAGGTTCATCAATTTTAAAGAAACTGTGGATACATTCGTAAGAAAATCATCGAATGAGGAAGAAGGAAAAATAGAAAAATGAAAAAGTGAAAAAATGAAAGAAAGAAAATCAGAAAACAAAAAAACGAAAGAAAAGATGGTAAGAAAAAAAGCGATGGAATATAGCGCATAAGGTTCCTGTGGCGGGGTGGTTACCACGTTGCGATGAGATCCATGAAATCTTCGGTTCGAGTCCAGCTCTCGCGGATTTTTTGTGCCTTGAATACTGGGGTTGGACGGGAGGCCAGCGCGATATGGGCCGAGCCCAGATAAGGCGGCTGCAGGCGACGGTTTCGGAAAACAGTACGAACCGGCGCCTGCAGTGCTAAATAGGAAATGCCCGCGACACCTATGTATTGTATGAAGCGAGCACGACAGTTTCTTTCGCTGAAGCGTTCGACCAATCAGGCGAAGCCACTAGTGCGTAGAGAAATAGAAAACGTTGAACAAAATGAGGGAGCCCTGTAATTCGAACCCGTTTTGTCTCAGAGCTTCTTGCCACTACGCGGTTTCGTGTTCATACAAGAGTCGCACTGTACTTGAGGTAAAATACTGGAGGTTTTTTTTATTTCTCTGTTTCTTTTCTTTTTTTCGTTTCTTTCTTTTTATTTTGTTTTCTTATTTTTCTCCGGCTTTCATATTTTTGTTATTATAATTCATTTTTCTTTTGGTTTCTCTTTGTTTTTTTCATGGTTTATTTTTCTAGATTCTTTGTTTACTTTTTTCTTCTCCATTTTTTATGTTTTTTTTTCACTTGACATTTTCGTATATGTCACAAAAAAGCAATCACATTTTTTGTCTACACGTTCAACATTGTCCGAACACTTATTAAACATATTTGAAATACTTGTCCAATATTTTAATACTTATTCCAATATTTTTATATACTCATTCACCAATTATCAAATACCCATTCAACATTTTTTAACTCATATTGACGTTTTAAATACTTATTAAAAAAAAATCAAATGCCCGTTCAACATTTTTCAAATACTCGTTAAACATTTTTTAGTAGTTATTTAAAATTTCAAAAATAAGTTCAACATTTTTTATAATTATTCAACACTTTCAAATAATCATTAAACTTTTTTTAAAACTTATTCAGCATTTTTCAAATACTTGTTCAACATTCTTAATACTTATTCAATCTTTTTCAAATACTTGTTCAAAACTTTCAAATACTTGTTAAACTTTTTAATAATTATTCCATATTTTTAAAATAGTTTTCAACATTTTCAAATACTCGTTAAACATTTTTAAAATTTATTCAACTTTTTTAAAATACTTGGTCAATATTTTACGAAGACGTGTTTCATGTAGAATATTTTGAAGTATAAAGAAAAGTTCTAAACTAAATCAAAAAAGAGAACAGGAAAAAACAAAAAAAAACACGGCATCGCACACGGCTGGGCCGGCCCATATAGGGCTACCCCGACGCGACGGTTTGTCCTTATTTTGCTGAACGCAAGGAATAGACGGGCCCCGGCGTCTGTCCGTCGGCCGAAGCAGCAAAAAGGGTACCAGATGGCTCATGATGTGCCTGGTTCTGTTAGCTCGGTTTCATAATTGTCTGGACGTGGTCATAAATTTAATGATTTCTTTTTGGAAAAGTTCGTGAATTCAAAAAAAAGAAATTCAGAAAATGATTTCTTTTTGGAAAAGTTCACGAATTCAATTTTTTTATGAATTTCAAAAAATTTAACAAAATTGAAAACAAGTTCGTAATTTTTTAAAAGGTTAATAAATTTGGAAAAGTTAAGCAAATTTAGAAAAAACTCATCAATTCTTGAAAAATGTTCATAAATTTTATAAAAACTTATCAATTTTGAAATTTTTTTATCAAATTAAAAACATTCATGCGTTTTGAAAAAAGGTAAAGAAAAATAATAAAGAAGAGAATAGAAAGAAGAAAAAGGAAATAAAAAAGAAGTAGAAAGAAAAAACCAAATAGAAATGGTCAAAAAATCAAATTTAAAAAATGAAAGTAAAGACTGAAGAACTCTCTCACGTTTTACTTGGCTGCGCGCAAATTAATTGGCGCACAAAGCGCCAAATCGGGTTCGGGTGTCTCGCAGTAGGCAGGACGGGATCCATATACGACGCCCGCGAGCGTCAAACACCAGAGGTTTCGCGCAGGGGCAATCCTAATGGGTCAGCCCATTAAGTGGGGCCATAAAGGGGGCAGAAAATCTACAAAAAAAACTATGCTACTAGGAGTCATACTCAGAAACATACAGGGAAGACCTTGTGTTCCTCACCACCTGAGTTGATGGGTGTAAGCAATTTTTAGGCAGAGCTAAAGTTTGAAAACAAAATCCGGCGGCAGATTAAAAAAATCATAAAAAATCAGCCATTCGTTGGAAAAAAATTCAACATGTATTTTTTTAATAAAATGTAAACTAAATTTAAAAAGTTGAACATTTATAAATATTTATTGAACAATTTTTTTAATATACACCGAATAATTTTCTTAAACACACTGAACACTTTTCTATTATGCGCTTACTAATACATTGAAATTTTTGGTTATATACGCTGAAACAATACTTAAATGCACATTGAGCATTTTTTGTGATATACGCTGAACAATTTAAATCTACAAAATGACTAATTTATGATATACGCTGAACAATATTTGAATACACATTGAACATTTTTGTGATATATGTGAACAATTCAAAAATTTATAACGAACATTTTATAAATTATGTTCAACGTTTTCTTAATATAGAGTGAATATTCCTTGAATATACAGTGAACGTTTTTGTATATAATCACGCAACAAACTTTGTATAATATATGCGCAAAAGAAATAAAATAAGAAAGGAACACAGAAAACATAAAAGTAAAAGAAAATAAATAAAAATAGAAACAAAATAAATAGGAAGAAATAGAGAAGGGAAGAAAAGGCAGAGCAACTGTCGGCCGTCCCAAACTGGGGCGTCGGCAGCCTAGCTTCAGCTAAGCCACGTCCTTTTAAAATATGATCTGGCAGGCAAGACATAGCTCTCGCGTTAGTGGGGTGTTGAACTTGGCCCATGTTTTTTGTTTTCCAAAATACTGGAGGAGCTCTGTGCATTATAAGAAAAATAGAAAAATTATTTTGTTTACGATAGAAGGAGAAAAGTTTGTTCAAAGACAGGGTAAAGCAAAAAAGGAGAGAAAAACATTATATCCGCTAATCAGGCACTCCCATTGATTATTACTCCGACTTCCCGAGCACACGTCACATGGCTGTCGAGCAGCACTTGTGCAGTTCCAAAAAAGGTCGGCGCAACATGCGGACGTGCGCCCAAAGGAAGACGCACATGGAGGTGGGCAGGTCGCATTGCACACATCTGCACTCCATGGCTGCAACGGGGCTCCGCCCCAAGCCATCTTTACCTATCCTGCCGTCCTGCGCAGCCCCACGGAGAAGCTAAACGGCAAAGGAAAAAAAAGCAACACCCCTGCCACTCCTGCTAATAAGTGAAGAGAGAAGAGAAGCGTAATGAGGGGGGGCACATCACGTGACCGGAACGTTGCCCACTCTTTCCCCTGCCGGAAAGCTCCACGATGGGCCCAAGTCACGTGCCGAGCCACCCACCATTCCCGGCTCTCACACTCGTCTTTCTTTTTCTCGCCATTAAAAGGCTTGACTTACCGGTGAGAAATAAAGTCCGTGGAGTAGCAGGGCAGTAACCACGGAGAAAAGCTGCCGCAACCCAACGAGCCAAGACACTGGCTGGTGCTAACGAGAACGAGCAGAGCAGACCGAACGCGCAGGCTCTCAGTACTGTAGCTAGTGGCACTCGAGCTTCTTGCATGACCAGCAGTAACACCACTCAGATTTTGCCAAGGAAAAAATTCAGTCAATTTGATGATTTTTGTAGGAAGCAGAGACAAATCCTGACACTCAAAGAATAATCCGTGAAACTCTGGTAGAGTTTGGCCGTTCGTTCGATTAACAATTTAGCGTTATTTATGAAGTTCTTGAGAAACTATACCACAATTCAGCGTTGGATTGGCCAGGATGGCAATTGTACCAACAGAACTTGATATTCATCACTCGTAGTAGAACTTGGAAGGGAGGTAGATACCAACAAATTAATTAACAAAAAGATGCAAATATATGGAGAGAGAAAAAGAAGAATGCGAAAAGTGAAGAAAAGGAGGCCTGAGAATTTTGCAAAGGGGTCTAGCTAGCTAGCTAGCCAGGCTGCGTGCAGGCGCGCGATGATGCACGGCTAACTAGCTAGGAGTACATCCGTACGGCCGGCTCAAGCGATCAACATATGCCGTAGTCATGGAACATGAGCTCCGGCTTCACGGTCACCCCGGGGCCGGGGCCGGCCGCCGCCGACGCGTCCAGACGGTGGCTTCCGCGGATGAGAACGAGCTCCTTCTGGCGGCGCAGCTCCATCACCTTGCGGTGAGAGTTGGAGTGCTGTGTGAGCAGGAACGTGGGGCTTGCCGCCGGCCGGTACTCCGGCACCAACCGACCTGACTTGAACCGCACGCCGCACGCGTTGCACAGCGTCTTGGGCCCCAGGGGCCCCGTTCGCCACTGCGGCGTCTTCTCCGACGCGCAGTGCGTGCAGCGCCGCACGCCGCCCTCCACTAGGCCCACCTCCCCGCCGGCAACGGGTCCCTGCTTCTTGCCGCGACTGCCGCAGTTGGAGCCGCTAGGTCGTGCCGTCGTTGAGGACGGGAAGTCGGACGAGGAACACGAGGACGAGGGCGATGGCTGCGAAGGCGGGCGCGGCATGAGGGAGTGCCATGCGGCGGCGGCCGCGGCGCTCGCGCGCGACCGCTTGCTTCGTGCTCCGCGGCCTGGCACCGCTGTGACGCAGCTGTCTTGACCAGCCGAGCTGCCACCGCCGTTATTCACCGCGTTAGCCGCCGCCATTGCCGCATGCGCGGCCGATGAGTAATTCGGCATGTCCGAGTAGGAGTCGTCCACGAACTTGGATAGCCATTCGAGCTCCGCGGCTTCCTCGCTCTGAAACGCACACATACATATACATTAAGGTAAGGTCAGCAGTTCGATGATCACGAGTATCAGAATGCACACGATTTAACGATCATGCGTGCATGTATGCACAATTTCATCTGTAAGGGCCACGCGTTCGTCAATTATGCGGTGCTTACGGGTATGTAGAACTCGTCGGCGAAGGAGAGCATGGACGTCTGGTGATCGGACGACGTGGCGGACGGGGTGGTGGCCGACAGCTCGCCCACGCCGGCGCCGAGGTGGTGATGGTGGTGGAGCCCGTTCTCCGGCGCGGCGGGGAAGAAGTCGTGGGCGCCCGCGGTGGGGAAGTCCAGAAGCTCATCCACGCGCATGCTGGCGTCGCGCATGGGCTGCATCCCGTAGAAATGGTGAGCGGCCGCGGAGTAGCCGCCGGCCTGGTGGCCCATCGGCGCGGCGTGGACGTTGGAGGCGTTGTGGTACGAGCCCATTCCCATGCCGAGCTCCACGCTCATGGCCATTTCCCACTCCGACGCCATTCCAGCCCCCAGGAGAGCTACAAGCTCGTGTACTGCGTACTTAAAGAACACTGGCACTGGCCGTTCCAGTACGAGCTAAGCTAGCAGTGAAGAGTGTGAGTGTGCGAGAAGGTTTATAAAGTGATGCGAACGAGAGAGGAGGTGAGCTAGGTGGGGAAGAAATAGTGCGCGCTGGGTTTTGAAGAGCGAGCTGCAATCAGTCGCCAGTAGCAGGAAGGGCAGTTGCGAGATAATTTAATGGAGAGAAGGACAGAAGAGAGAGAGAGAGAGTCCCGAGAGTTTAAGGTGGTGCGATTAGGGGGAGTAGAGGATTAGCGTGCGGAGGGGAGCGGAAGCTGGTCTGCTACAGCGTACCCAGCACAGGGGCAGGGCCAACGTCCCCACCCAAACTCTCTCTGTGTGCACACTCATGTGCGTGCCAGACCACATCGTCTCTCTCACCCCTTCATTCGGCCTAGCAACCCTTTAAGGTCAATTCTAACCGATCCCCTATCCGGCCGTAAAGAGGATAAATTCGGTTATCTTCCTTTATGTCGCACCTAACTGATCCCTAAATCGAATAGAATAGGATAATTTATTCCTAAATCCCCTCCAATCCCCGTAAATATCCTCACCGTGCCCGCGGCTAAGTAAAAGTAGTGCCCCCTCTCTCCCGTCCTTGCGCCGGCTCCATTCCTGCTGCAGCCGCCAGCCGCCACCAATGACCGCCCCTCCCGCCGGAATTGATAGCCTGGACCCTTCAGCCACCCCGCCGGCTTTTCGCTATCGGAAACGAACCCCGCGCCAAAGAAAAGCTTGGGGATAAAAAGTCCACCGAGTTCAAGCTCCGGCTCCAATCGCGGCAAAGGCCGCCGGGGTGGCGGTGGCCCGCCGTCCTCCCACCGGGGCCAAAAGAGCTAGAAAAACCAACGGCGGCGGCATCGCCCCTCGCCGAGGAGACCGCTTAGAAGAACAAAAAGGCCACAATGGTGCCCCCTCCATGGTCGGTGCCTCGTGTAGCGTCTCCGGAAACACCTACGGGCACTGCTCTGGCGTGTCTGGTGGCGTCGGCCGCCAAATGCTTGATAAAATGCCGACAAGGTAAATAAAAATATCTCCAACATTTTGGCCGATGGTGATTGTTGGTTGCCAATGGTGATGTAACACTAGTAGAAAATAGGGCTTTGGTACAGGCCGGGCCAGCCCATTAGTCCCGGTTCAGCCCAGAACCGGGACCCATGGGGGAATTGGTCCCGGTTCGTGAGGCCAGGGGGCCTGCCGGGCCTCGTGGGGGCATTGGTCCCGGTTCGTCTGGCCCCTTTGGTCTCGGTTGGTGGGATGAAGCGGGACAATTGGGCCTCACTATTGACCACCACCATTGGCCCCGGTTGGTGGCTTGAACCGGGACCAAAGGGTGTCCTTTAGTCCCGGTTCCAGCCACGAACCGGGAGCAATGATGTGCCTATATATACCCCCTCGCCGGCGAGCAGAGCACTCCACACTGCTCTCTTTTTTCTGGCCGGCGAGGGGAGGGCTTTGTGGTTCTCTAGCTCACCTCCTATGCATATGAGGTGTTCGATGGAATGCCCGAGTCACACTACTTAAGCTTTCTCCTCTCCAAGCTCGACCTCCAAACTCTATTTCCTCAATATTTGTCTAGGTTTAGCGGTCTGTCACGTCCCGTCCCCGTCTTCACCGCCGTCGATCGCCCGCGCCGATCTCGTCGCCGGCACGACCGTGGTGAGCCTCTTGTTCTTATCTTATTTCTAAAAGGAAAAAAAATTCTTACTTGTATGTTTAGATAGATACTTGTATAATTTTCTTACTTTTATTATTGCTTCTTATTATATAGTGTGATGGTTTTGGTATCCGCACCCGTCGGCCCTCGTCCTGTCTATGATTCGGATGTGGTATATATTATCTTTTATAACTATTTGGTTCATTTATTATTTATGACAATTATGCTGACCAACGTGACATAGATTTTATTTATCTAGGAGGTATGTGAATCGGAAATTCCAACCGACCCTATTGTCGAGAGGTTAAATTTAGTTGAAGATGAAAACAATTAAT
Organism: Triticum aestivum; assembly: GCF_018294505.1. NCBI lineage: Eukaryota > Viridiplantae > Streptophyta > Magnoliopsida > Poales > Poaceae > Triticum > Triticum aestivum. The sequence goes on along the minus strand of NC_057795.1, from coordinate 426,587,067 downwards.
TGATGGAAAAAATAAAAAATTGAGGAGGAGAAGATGATATTGGAGTTGCATGTTGCGGATGTCGTCAATGATCACAAGATCAAGATGGATGCAATGCGCTTGAAGATTAGAAAGATTAGAAAATATGCTATTCATACTGAGGCTTGGTATCATTATGTCGTTGGATCAATTGTTACCTTGGTTGCGATTATGATCGCATTTGTTGTTGCATTGAAATATTTTACATAGTTTCAATGTATGGTTTAATTAGATGCTCTCGAGAGCTATAAGTTGTTCAGTGAGAACTATGTATGTACTTTGGTTTTAATGTGATGATGAATTTTTATTAATTTGGTCACTTATCTATTCATGATGTTCTGTAATGGTTTCTGACACACTTAATTATATATAATGCACGCAGATGAACCGGCAATGGATGTACGGTGACAGACACACCTCCGAGTACATTAAGGGCGTACATAATTTTCTCGAAGTGGTTGAGGCAAACAAGCAGAATGGTTTTATGTGTTGTCCATGCCCTATATGTGGGAATACAAAGTCTTACTCTGACTCGAAAATCCTTCACACACACCTGCTTTATAAGGGTTTCATGCCACGCTATAATGTTTGGACTAAGCATGGAGAGATAGGGGTTATGATGGAAGACAACAAAGAAGAAGAGGACGATGACAACTATGTGCCCCCTGAATACTGTGATGCTGCAACGGGGGAAGCTATTAAAGATCAAGAGGAACCAGACGATGTGCCCGATGATGATCTCCGCCAGGTCATTGTTGATGTAAGGAGACAGTGCGAAAGTCAAAAGGAGAAGCTGAAGTTCGATCGCATGTTAGAGGATCACAAAAAGGGTTGTACCCCAATTGTGAAGATGGCAACACAAAGCTCGGTACCGTACTAGAATTGCTACAGTGGAAGGCAGAGAATGGTGCGCCTGACAAAGGATTTGAGAAGCTACTAAAAATATTGAAGAAGAAGCTTCCAAAGGATAACGAATTTGCCGATAGTACGTATGCAGCAAAGAAGGTTGCACTAGTAGAAAAGGGGGCATCAGTCCCGGTTCGTAAGGGCCTTTAGTCCCGGTTCTTGAACCAGGACTAAAGGGTCGTTACTAATGCCTCCCCCTTTAGTCCCGATTCAAACTGGAACCGGGACTAAAGGTCGCGGCCACGTGGAGCTCCAGCTTTAGTCCCGGTTGGTAACACCAAACGGGACTAAAGGAAATTTTATGATTTTTTTTTGATTTTTTTTTGAATTTTTTTTGAATTTTTTATTTTCAAATTTCTGAATTATTTTAACCTCTAATCTCTAATCATCACCCCTCATCACTGCTCAATTTATCCTCTAATCTCTAATCACCCCTCATCATTCCTAATCATCTAACTTCCCGAACGGTCACCCATCCTCCCACTCCCCCAGCCTGAGCACGCTTAACTTTCGGGTTCTATTCTCCCTCGTTTCCAAGTCTGCACTTGTTGTTTTGCTGACAATAGTAAGATGTCAATCCTATTAACCCTCAGGAATTTTGCGTGAGCATGAAGTGACACATTTCACTGTTTGAGTTTGAAACTATTGTTTTAAAAAACAATAATTATTTAGTAACACTAATATTTCTTGAATAATTAGTTTGACCATTGTTTGACCACAGTTTGACCACAGTTTGACCAGATTTCACCAAAATTCAAAATAACTGAAATAATTATTTAGTAACACTAATATTCTAGAATAATTAGTTTGACCATTGTTTGAAATTTTTTCAATTTTTTCCACTCTAGATTTTAAAAGCCCCGTAACTTTTTTCTGTTAGGTTTTTGAGGATTCTAAAAATGTTTAATTTGGATGTAACTTTTCGAGTAGATGATTTTTCATATAAAAAACTTTTTCATCCGGGTCAGTATGCAAAAGTTATGCCCATTTTACTAAATTCTAGAGAGATTTTGCAAATAAAGTCGAAATTCATATTTGTAAATTTTCCCAACAACTAGACCACATATCACATGGGAAACTTATCTTCTTTTATTTTTTTGACATTTTCATCATTTTCTTTTATTTTTTTAAAACTGAAAAGGCGATCCACAAGGGGGGGTGGAGTTTGAAAATGGGACCTTTAGTATCGGTTCGTGCCATGAACCGGTACTAATGCCTCAAACCCCATTAGTCCCGGTTCATGGCACGAACCGGGACTAAAGGTCTAACCCTTTAGTCCCGGTTGGTGCCACAAACCGGGACTAATGGGCATCGCACCCTTTAGTCCCGGTTCGTGGCACCAACCGGGACTAAAAGGTCCAGAGGAACCAGGACAAATGGCCCACGTGGCCCCTGGGTGCACGAACCGGGTCTAATGCCCCCATTAGTCCCGGTTCCAGACTGAACCGGGATTAATGGGCTAAACCAGGGTGGACCAAAGCCCTCTTTTCTACTAGTGTTGTATGCCCTCTAGGATTGGAGGTGCAGAAGATACATGCATGCCCTAATAACTGCATCCTCGTGCGCACGCATGCCCGGTATGCGGTGCATGGCGATATAAGATCAGACGAGATGACCCGGGTGATGTTGACGGCGAGCACCCCAGGAAGAGGGTTACTGCAAAGGTGGTGTCGTATGCTCCTATAATACCATGGTTGAAACGCCTGTTCAGAAATAAAGAGCATGTCAAGTTGATGCGATGGCATAGAGAGGACCATAAGAAAGATGGGAAGTTGAGATCACCCGCTGACGGGTCACAGTGGAGAAAAATCGAGAGAAAGTACTGGGAGGAGTTTGCAGGTGACGCAAGGAACGTATGGTTTGGTTTAAGCGCGGATGGCATTAATCCTTTTGGGGAGCAGAGCAACAATCACAACACCTGGCCCGTGACTCTATGTATCTATAACCTTCCTCCTTGGATGCGCATGAAGCGGAAGTTCATTATGATGCCAGTTCTCATCCAAGGCCCCAAGCAACCCCGCAACAACATTGATGTGTACCTAAGGCCATTAGTTGAAGAACTTTTAGCTGTGGATTGGAAACGGTGTACGTATGTGGGATGAGCACAAGCAGGAGGAATTTGACCTGCATGCGTTGCTGTTTGTAACCATCAATGATTGGCCTGCTCTCGGTAACCTTTCAGGACAGACAAACAAGGGATGCCACGCATACACGTACTGTTTAGATAACACCGAAAGTATATACCTGGACAAATGCAGGAAGAATGTGTAGCTGGGGCATCGTCGATTCCTTCCGACCAACCATCAATGTCGAAAGAAAGGCAAGCATTTCAAAGGCGAGGCAGATCACCGGAAGAAGCCCGCCATGCGTACTGGTGATCACGTACTTGCTATGGTCAATGATTTAAAAGTAATCTTCGAAAAGGGTCCCGGTGGACTATCTGTTCTGAATGACGCTAAGGGACGCACACCCATGTGGAAGAATAAATCTATATTTTGGGACCTACCCTACTGGAAAGACCTAGAGGTTTGCTCTTCAATCGACGTGATGCACGTGACAAAGAACCTTGGGGGTGCCCCCAGAAGGCATCCCCTCTTTCGTCTTCGTTCATTGGTAACTTTACTTGGAGCTATATTTTTATTCGCCACATGATATGTGTTTTGCTTGGAGCGTCTTATATGATATTAGTATTTTCTTTTTAGTTTACCACAATCATCCTTGCTGTACACACCTTTTGGGAGAAGCCCACTTGATTGAAATTTATTAGAATACTCTATATGCTTCACTTATATCTTTTGAGCTAGATAGTTTTTGCTCTAGTGCTTCACTTATATCTTTTAGAGCACGGCGGTGGCTTAATTTTGTAGAAATTTCTAGTCTCTCATGCTCCACTTATATTATTTTGAGAGTCTCTTAGAACAGCATGGTATTTTCCATGGTTATAAAATTGGTCCTAGAATGGTAGGCATCCAAGTTGGGTATAATAAAAACTATCATAGAAAAAGAATTGGATGCTATGATCAATTTGATACTTGATAATTGTTTTGAGATATGGAGGTAGTGATATTAAAGTCATGCTAGTTGGGTGATTATGAATTTAAAGAATGCTTGTGTTGAAGTTTGTGATTCCCGTAGCATGCACGTATGGTGAACCGCTTTGTGATGAAGTTGGAGCACAATTTTATTTATTGATTGTCTTCCTTATGAGTGGCGGTCGGAGACGAGTGATGGTCTTTTCCTACCAATCTATCCCCCTAGGAGCATGCGTGTAATACTTTGTTTTTGATGACTTGTAGATTTTTGCAATAAGTATATGAGTTCTTTTGACTAACGTTGAGTCCATGGATTATACGCACTCTCACCCTTCCACCATTGCTAGCCTCTCTTGTGCCACGCAACTTTTGCCGGTACCATACAGCCACCATATACCTTCCTCAAAACAGCCACCATACCTACCTATTATGGCATTTTCATAGCCATTCTGAGATATATTGCCATGCAACTTTCCACCATTCCATTTATTATGACACACTTCATCATTGTCATATTTCTCTTTGCATGATCATGTAGTTGACATCGTATTTGTGGCAAGGCCACCTTCATAATTTTCATACATGTCACTCTTGATTCATTGCATATCCCGGTACACCGCTAGAGGCATTCATATAGAGTCATATCTTGTTCTAGTTTTGAGTTGTAATCTTGAGTTGTAAGTAAATAAAAGTGTGATGATCTTCATTATTAGAGCATTGTCCCAGTGAGGAAAGGATGATGGAGACTATGATTCCCCCACAAGTCGGGATGAGACTTTGGACTTTACAAAAAGAAAAAAAGAAAAAAAAGAGAAAGGCCAAAAAGAAAAAAAAGGCCAAAGAAAGAAAAAAGGAAAAAAAAGAATAAAAAGAAAAAAAAATGAGAGAAAAAGAGAGAAGGGACAATGCTATTATCCTTTTACCACACTTGTGCTTCAAAATAGCACCATGATCTTCATGATAGAGAGTCGCCTATGTTGTCACTTTCATATACTAGTGGAAATTTTTCATTATAGAACTTGGCTTGTATATTCCAATGATGGGCTTCCTCAAAGTGCCCTAGGTCTTCGTGAGCAAGCGAGTTGGATGCACACCCACTTAGTTTCTTTTGTGAGATTTCATACATTTATAGCTCTAGTGCATCCGTTGCATGGCAATCCCTGCTCACTCACATTGATATCTATCACTAGGCATCTCCATAGCCGGTTGATACGCCTAGTTGATGTGAGACTGTCTTCTCCATTTTGTCTTCTCCACAACCACCATTCTATTCCACATAATAGTGCTATGTCCATGGCTCACGCTCATGTATTGCGTGAAAGTTGAAAAAGTTTGAGATTGCTAAAGTATGAAACAATTGCTTGGCTTGTCATCGGGGTTGTGCATGATTAAATACTTTGTGTGACGAAGATAGAGCAACAGCCATACTATATGATTTTGTAGGGATAACTTTCTTTAGCCATTTTATTTTGAGAAGACATGATTGCTTTGATTAGTATGCTTGAAGTATTACTATTTCTTATGTCAATATGAACTTTTATTTTGAATCATTTGGATCTGAACATTCATGCCACAATAAAGAAAATTACATTGAGAAATATGCTAGGTAGCATTCCACATAAAAAATTGTTTTTATCATTTACCTACTCGAGGACGAGAAGGAATTAAGCTTGGGGATGCTTGATACGTCTCCAATGTATCTATAATTTTTGATTGTTCCATGCTATTATATTACCCGTTTTGGATGTTTATGGGCTTTACTTTACACATTTATATCATTTTTGGGACCAACCTACTAACCGGAGACCCAACCCGTATTGCTGTTTTTTTGCCTATTTCAGTATTTCGAAGAAAAGGAATATCAAACATAGTCCAAACGGAATGAAACCTTCTGAGCGTGATTTTTGGAACAAACATGATCCAGAGGACTTGGAGTGCAAGCCAAGAAGCAGCCGAGGCGGCCACGAGGGTGGAGGGCGCGCCCCCTATCTCGTGGGCCCCTCGGGCGGCCACCTACTTCTTCCTCCTATATATACCCACGTACCCCGAAAACATCCAGGGAGCCAACAAAAAACAATTTCCACCGCCGTAACCTTCTGTATCCGCGAGATCCCAGCTTGGAGCCTTCACCGGCGCTCCGCC